>NW_027507010.1:0-261742 GCF_052324685.1 Brachyhypopomus gauderio
CATACGATCAGTGCTGAACCAACAGGCGTACTTACTGTTCTACATCCAGTCATTTCAATCTAATGTTTAAACCATTATATTTAGAATATTTAGAAAGGCATTTTATACCACCCCCCCCCCCCGCCCCCCCATCCATCATTTTTAGGTCAACAGATCTTAAACTGAGACTGTAACTCTGTGACCCGTGGTCCCGGTCATTGCTCCCCTCGCCCCGGTCAGCACGGCCAAGGTGAACGGGCCTCAGTTCACCTCCACCTCCTTCATCAGTCCACAGCTTCCTCCTCACATGGCAAAGGTATCACCGCACCACTGCACCATGCCAGGAAATCTGACTGGGAACTGGTTGTTATTGTTCACTAGTATAATTGAGAGGGCTGTGTTTTGTGTGTTTACACTGTTAAACTCTTACTTTCTGTTCCTGATATTCAGATTTCCCATAACTGACCGCTGTTCACTTTGCAGAATAACTCTCCCATGAAGGAGGACCAAGGTGGCTCAAAGCCTGGCAGCAGCAACAGCGGCAGCGTCCCGAAGAGCCGGCCCAGCACCTGCAGTTCTTCGGCTGCCGCATCCCACCTGCGCCCGCTGCCCTCGTCCTCTTCCTCCAGCGCACCACAGTCTACCTCAGACCTCAGTTGGCCTGTGCAGGTGAACGGTGGCGCCGCCGCTCACAATAGAGCAGCTTTCCTGGTTCCGTATGGCCAAGAGTCATCCGACGAGTCCGACCAGGAAGGCGGAGCCTTGGATAATGGCACAGGGAAGTCTTACCCTGGTGCCAAGGCATCCGACGGGAAAGGTGGGATGGATGGTCCCCTCTTCCACAGCTCAAGCTGCCTCACGCCCAAGACCAACGGAGAGAGGCCCGTGGCAACCGCGGACGCCTTTGTGCCCAACGACGATGACTGGGATAAAGGTGCTCTTTACTTCTGTCCCTTAACACACGGCAAGACTATCTTGGATAAGTCTGAGGCACACCGGTTTATCTCTGGAGATAAACCAAGCTCTATTTGTTGTCATGGGACCACTAGTGGTGAATTTACTGTGGTCTGTGTTGCCTATTATCTTTTCTGTCCTCATTGTGAATTTGGTTGTGTTTGTAGATGTAAGAAAATGGTTCATGCCTCAAAAAGATTTACCGTCCGCCGTAGCTCGAATGTGCTCACCATTGCTTTAAAGCGCTTCGACTTCAACGGAAGCAAAATTGCAAAGGTTTGACCACCGTACTTAATTCTGCCGCACTGTTGTACACTTTCCTTAGTCGTTTCACGTGATCTATGCCGTTGCACAACTGTTCTCTGTCCCCCTGTGCAGGACGTGAGGTATCCAGAGTATCTGGACATGCGTCCGTTCATGTCGCAGTCCCACGGAGAGCCACAGCTCTACGGCCTGTACGCTGTGCTCGTCCACTCCAGGTTTAGCTGCCACGCCGGACACTACTACTGCTATGTGAAGGTTTGATGTGCTGCGCGGTTTCAGCATTCTCTGCGTTTTTGCACTGAGTTTCTGCTCTAGCTAATGGATGGAATAATGTTTTTATTTCAGTCTGGTAATGGGCAGTGGTATAAGATGAACGACGCATCAGTAACTGTAAGCGACATACAATCAGTGCTGAACCAACAAGCGTATTTACTGTTCTACATCCGGTAAGTTCAACCTAATGTTTAAACCAGCTCCAGATTTTTGAATAGTGGAATATTTAGAAAGGCATTTTATACACTTTTATTGACTGTAACTCTGTGACCCGTGGTCCCGGTCATTGCTCCCCTCGCCCGGTCAGCACGGCCAAGGTGAACGGGCCTCAGTTCACCTCCACCTCCGTCATCAGTCCACAGCTTTCTCCTCACATGGCAAAGGTATCACTACACCACTGCACCATGCCAGGAAATCTGACTTGGAACTGGTTGTTATTGTTCACTAGTATAATTGAGAGGGCTGTGTTTTGTTTGTTTACACTGTTAAACTCTTACTTTCTGTTCCTTATATTCAGATTTCCCATAACTGACCGCTGTTCACTTTGCAGAATAACTCTCCCATGAAGGAGGACCAAGGTGGCTCAAAGCCTGGCAGCAGTGTCCCGAAGAGCCAGCCCAGTCACTGCATTTCTTCGGCTGCCGCATCCCCGACCTCTGACCTCAGACGGCCTGTGCAGGTGAACGGCGGCGCCGCCGCTCACAATAGAGCAGCATCTCTGTCTGGTGCGCCAGGCTCTAGTGAAGGCAGACGAGCGCGTGAGGAGCGGAAGTGTGATAAAGACTCTGAGCAGCCACACCTTTCCTCCACCCTGAAGGAGCGAGGCAGATCCAGGCAGGGACATTATCGAGAGCGGGAAACCCGGAGTCGGGAGCGCTACGGGCACCGCCATCGCCATCGCCATCGTCCCAACAGAGACCACCATACTGATAAGGATCGCTCGGCCAGTCGAGAGAGGATCCCTGGAGAGCGAGAGGGAGATCGCCACCGGGACGGGCACACCCACCACCGCCGAGACCACTACCACCACCGGCGCCATCACAGCAGCAAGGACGAACGAGACCGGGATGTGGAGAATGGTCAAGGTGACTTCCCTCGCTCATTTGAGTACTATGTTGGGAAGAAAGACTCGGGACACAAGCGGGCTAAAGCACCACGCCCCGCCAGCCCTGCCCCGCGGCCCCAGGCACAAAAGCGTAGCCTGTCGGACAGGGAGGATCCATGTGAAGAGCGGCCTGTCAAAAAACATAAGAAATCCAAGAAGAAGAACAAGGACAAGCGGAGGTAAGGAGCTATTTATGTTGCATGAGAACGGCCATTGCTATACTGTGTGTGACCAGGAGGGGTCAGCAAACAGAACTGTTACTGTTGTAGAAAATCTAGCAACCATAAGCCAGAAAGTGTACTACAGTTTCCTTAAGCAAATCATTTTCAATCTGCAGGAGTTCTGAGAGGGACCCATCAGACAGGAATGGGGACAGCAGCTCCTTCCGACACAAAAAGATGAAAAAGAAGAGGAGGAGGCACAACTTGGAGGAGGAGCCTCGTATGGAGTGTCGCTCTGGCCACAGCTTAGACAAACGTAAGCGCCGCCTCAGCTCCGACCCAGACGAGTCTTCACCCAGCGCCAAGCGACCTACTACTGAGGACTATTACCAGACTCAGTAGATCGTGCTCTGATGCCACGCTCCCTCCTTCGCCTTCCTCTGGACAGACAAAAGCGATGTCCGACCCTCTCACTCAGGATGTCGCTCCCCCGCTGTCCCCGCCTCCTCACAGGCCCCATTCAGCCCCCGAGACGCCAGCTAAGCCAACCGACACCACGCCTCGCACCCAGATGGCCTCGGCTGAGGAGCCCATCTACTGCCACGACACCCATGTGACGAAAGGCACCACGGCGCCCCCAGAGGCCAACCACGACCTCTGCTCACAGGGGGGCGACGGGCACGTGGCTTTAGAGAGGCCCGTGGCAACCGCGGACGCCTTTGTGCCCAACGAGGATGACTGCAGGGAAGATGCGGTGGCGTCTCTGTCTGGTGCGCCAGGCTCTAGAGAAGGCAGACGAGCGCGTGAGGAGCGGAAGTGTGTGCGCCGCCTCAGCTGCGACCCAGACGGGTCTTCACCCAGCGCCAAGCGACCTACTACTGAGGACTATTACCAACTTAACGTCACTCAGGTGCATAAGGGTCAACTTTCTTTCCAAGTTTCAATTATCCATTACAAACTAGTAATGAGCAGTGGTATGAGATGAACGATGCATCAGTATCTCTAAGTGACATACGATCAGTGCTGAACCAACAGGCGTACTTACTGTTCTACATCCAGTCATTTCAATCTAATGTTTAAACCATTATATTTAGAATATTTAGAAAGGCATTTTATACACTTTTATTCCCCCCCCCCCAATCCATCATTTTTAGGTCAACAGATCTTAAACTGAGACTGTAACTCTGTGACCCGTGGTCCCGGTCATTGCTCCCCTCGCCCGGTCAGCACGGCCAAGGTGAACGGGCCTCAGTTCACCTCCACCTCCTTCATCGGTCCACAGCTTCCTCCTCACATGGCAAAGGTATCACCGCACCACTGCACCATGCCAGGAAATCTGACTGGGAACTGGTTGTTATTGTTCACTAGTATAATTGAGAGGGCTGTGTTTTGTTAGTTTACACTGTTAAACTCTTACTTTCTGTTCCTTATATTCAGATTTCCCATAACTGACCGCTGTTCACTTTGCAGAATAACTCTCCCATGAAGGAGGACCATGGTGGCTCAAAGCCTGGCGGCAGCAACAGCAGCAGCGTCCCGAAGAGCCGGCCCAGCCCCTGCAGTTCTTCGGCTGCCGCATCCCACCTGCGCCCGCTGCCCTCGTCCTCTTCCTCCAGCGCACCACAGTCTACCTCAGACCTCAGTTGGCCTGTGCAGGTGAACGGTGGCGCCACCGCTCACAATAGAGCAGCTTTCCTGGTTCCGTATGGCCAAGAGTCATCCGACGAGTCCGACCAGGAAGGCGGAGCCTTGGATAATGGCACAGGGAAGTCTTACCCTGGTGCCAAGGCATCCGACGGGAAAGGTGGGATGGATGGTCCCCTCTTCCACAGCTCAAGCTCCCTCACGCCCAAGACCAACGGAGAGAGGCCCGTGGCAACCGCAGACGCCTTTGTGCCCAACGATGATGACTGGGATAAAGGTGCTCTTTACTTCTGTCCCTTAACACACGGCAAGTCTATCTTGGATAAGTCTGAGGCACACCAGTTTATCTCTGGAGATAAACCAAGCTCTATTTGTTGTCATGGGACCACTAGTGGTGAATTTACTGTGGTCTGTGTTGCCTATTATCTTTTCTGTCCTCATTGTGAATTTGGTTGTGTTTGTAGATGTAAGAAAATGGTTCATGCCTGAAAAAGATTTACCGTCCACCGTAGCTCGAATGTGCTCACCATTGTTTTAAAGCGCTTCGACTTCAACGGAAGCAAAATTGCAAAGGTTTGACCACCGTACTTAATTCTGCCGCACTGTTGTACACTTTCCTTAGTCGTTGCACGTGATCTATGCCGTTGCACAACTGTTCTCTGTCCCCCTGTGCAGGACGTGAGGTATCCAGAGTATCTGGACATGCGTCCGTTCATGTCGCAGTCCCACGGAGAGCCACAGCTCTACGGCCTGTACGCTGTGCTGGTCCACTCCGGGATTAGCTGCCACGCCGGACACTACTACTGCTATGTGAAGGTTTGATGTGCTGCGCGGTTTCAGCAATCTCTGCGTTTTTGCACTGAGTTTCTGCTCTAGCTAATGGATGGAATAATGTTTTTATTTCAGTCTGGTAATGGGCAGTGGTATAAGATGAACGACGCATCAGTAACTGTAAGCGACATACAATCAGTGCTGAACCAACAAGCGTATTTACTGTTCTACATCCGGTAAGTTCAACCTAATGTTTAAACCAGCTCCAGATTTTTGAATAGTGGAATATTTAGAAAGGTATTTTATACACTTTTATTGACTGTAACTCTGTGACCCGTGGTCCCGGTCATTGCTCCCCTCGCCCGGTCAGCACGGCCAAGGTGAACGGGCCTCAGTTCACCTCCACCTCCTTCATCGGTCCACAGCTTCCTCCTCACATGGCAAAGGTATCACCGCACCACTGCACCATGCCAGGAAATCTGACTGGGAACTGGTTGTTATTGTTCACTAGTATAATTGAGAGGGCTGTGTTTTGTTTGTTTACACTGTTAAACTCTTACTTTCTGTTCCTGATATTCAGATTTCCCATAACTGACCGCTGTTCACTTTGCAGAATAACTCTCCCGTGAAGGAGGACCAAGGTGGCTCAAAGCCTGGCGGCAGCAACAGCGGCAGCGTCCCGAAGAGCCAGCCCAGCCCCTGCAGTTCTTCGGCTGCCGCATCCCCGACCTCTGACCTCAGACGGCCTGTGCAGGTGAACGGTGGCGCCGCCGCTCACAATAGAGCAGCATCTCTGTCTGGTGCGCCAGGCTCTAGTGAAGGCAGACGAGCGCGTGAGGAGCGGAAGTGTGATAAAGACTCTGGGCAGCCACACCTTTCCTCCACCCTGAAGGAGCGAGGCAGATCCAGGCAGGGACATTATCGCGAGCGGGAAAACCGGAGTCGGGAGCGCTACGGGCACCGCCATCGCCATCGCCATCGTTCCAACAGAGACCACCATACTGATAAGGATCGCTCGGCCAGTCGAGAGAGGATCCCTGGAGAGCGAGAGGGAGATCGCCACCGGGACGGGCACACCCACCACCGCCGAGACCACTACCACCACCGGCGCCATCACAGCAGCAAGGACGAACGAGACCGGGATGTGGAGAATGGTCAAGGTGACTTCCCTCGCTCATTTGAGTACTATGTTGGGAAGAAAGACTCGGGACACAAGCGGGCTAAAGCACCACGCCCCGCCAGCCCTGCCCCGCGGCCCCAGGCACAAAAGCGTAGCCTGTCGGACAGGGAGGATCCATGTGAAGAGCGGCCTGTCAAAAAACATAAGAAATCCAAGAAGAAGAAGAAGGACAAGCGGAGGTAAGGAGCTATTTATGTTGCATGAGAACGGCCATTGCTATACTGTGTGTGACCAGGAGGGGTCAGCAAACAGAACTGTTACTGTTGTAGAAAATCTAGCAACCATAAGCCAGAAAGTGTACTACAGTTTCCTTAAGCAAATCATTTTCAATCTGCAGGAGTTCTGAGAGGGACCCATCAGACAGGAATGGGGACAGCAGCTCCTTCCGACACAAAAAGATGAAAAAGAAGAGGAGGAGGCACAACTTGGAGGAGGAGCCTCGAATGGAGTGTCGCTCTGGCCACAGCTTAGACAAACGTAAGCGCTGCCTCAGCTCCGACCCAGACGAGTCTTCACCCAGCGCCAAGCGACCTACTACTGAGGACTATTACCAGACTCAGTAGATCGTGCTCTGATGCCACGCTCCCTCCTTCGCCTTCCTCTGGACAGACAAAAGCGATGTCCGAGCCTCTTACTCAGGATATCGCTCCCCTGCTGTCCCCGCCTCCGCACAGGCCCCATTCAGCCCCCGAGACGCCAGCTAAGCCAACCGACACCACGCCTCGCACCCAGACGGCCTCGGCTGAGGAGCCCATCTACTGCCACGACACCCATGTGACGAAAGGCACCACGGCGCCCCCAGAGGCCAACCACGACCTCTGCTCACAGGGGGGCGACGGGCACGTGGCTTTAGAGAGGCCCGTGGCAACCGCGGACGCCTTTGTGCCCAACGGCGATGACTGCAGGGAAGATGCGGTGGCGTCTCTGTCTGGTGCGCCAGGCTCTAGAGAAGGCAGACGAGCGTGTGAGGAGCGGAAGTGTGTGCGCCGCCTCAGCTGCGACCCAGACGGGTCTTCACCCAGCGCCAAGCCACCTACAGTTGTGGTCAAAAGTTTACATACACTTGTAAAAAACATAATGTTATGGCTGTCTTGAGTTTTCAATAAGTTCTACAACTCTTATTTTTCTGTGATAGAGTGATCGGAACACATACATGTTTGTCACAAAAAACAGTCATAAAATTTGGTTCTTTCATAAATTTATTATGGGTCTGCTGAAAATGTCACCAAATCTGCTGGGTCAAAAATATACATACAGCAACATTAGTATTTGGTTACATGTCCCTTGGCCATTTTCACGGCAACTAGGCGCTTTTGGTAGCCATCCACAAGCTCCTGGCAAGCTTCAGGTCGAATGTTTGACCACTCTTCTTGACAGAATTGGTGCAGTTCAGCTAAATGTGATGGTTTTCTTGCATGAACCTGTTTCTTTAGCACTGTCCACATGTTCTCAATGGGGTTTAAGTCAGGACTTTGGGAAGGCCATTCTAAAACCTTAATTCTAGCCTGGTTTAGCCATTCCTTTACCACTTTTGATGTGTGTTTTGGGTCATTGTCTTGTTGGAACACCCAACTGCGCCCAAGACCCAACCTTCGGGCTGATGGTTTTAAGTTTTCCTGCAGAATTTGGAGGTAATCCTCCTTCTTCATTATCCCATTTACTTTCTGCAAAGAACCAGTTCCACTGGCAGCAAAACATCCCCAGAGCATAATACTACCACCACCATGCTTGACAGTAGGCATGGTGTTCCTGGGATTAAAGGCCTCACCTTTTCTCCTCCAAACATATTGCTGGGTGTTGTGGCCAAACAGCTCAATTTTTGTTTCGTCTGACCAGAGAACTTTCCTCCAGAAGGTTTTATCTTTGTCCATGTGATCAGCAGCAAACTTCAGCCGAGTCTTAAGGTGCCTTTTCTGGAGCAAGGGCTTCTTTCTTGCACGGCAGCCTCTCAGTCCATGGCGATGTAAAACACGCTTGACTGTGGAGACTGACACCTGTGTTCCATCAGCTTCCAAATCCTTGCAGACCTGCTTCTTGGTGATTCTTGGTTGACTCTTGACCATCCTGACCAATCTCCTCTCGGCAGCATGTGATAGCTTGCGTTTTCTTCCTGATCGTGGCAGTGACACAACTGTTCCATGCACTTTGTACTTGCGTATAATTGTCTGCACAGTTGCTCTTGGGACCTGTAGCTGCTTTGAAATGGCTCCAAGTGACTTCCCTGACTTGTTCAAGTCAATAATTCGCTTTTTCAGATCCACACTGAGTTCCTTTGACTTTCCCATTGTAGCTTTTGTAGCTGAGTCTAATCACTGGGTCAAATGAGCCCTATTTAAATGGGCTCATGAGAAGTCAACAGCTGTAGTCAATCAGAATCACTTACAAGAAGTGAAGAGGCCATGACATGAAGCTAATTTGATTGACACAACTCGCTACATCACCAAAATTGACAAATTTTGTTGCTGTATGTATATTTTTGACCCAGCAGATTTGGTGACATTTTCAGCAGACCCATAATAAATTTATGAAAGAACCAAATTTTATGACTGTTTTTTGTGACAAACATGTATGTGTTCCGATCACTCTATCACAGAAAAATAAGAGTTGTAGAACTTATTGAAAACTCAAGACAGCCATAACATTATGTTTTTTACAAGTGTATGTAAACTTTTGACCACAACTGTACTACTGAGGACTAATACCAACTTAACGTCACTCAGGTGCATAAGGGTCAACTTTCTTTCCAAGTTTCAATTATCCATTACAAACTAGTAATGAGCAGTGGTATGAAAGGCATTTTATACACTTTTATCCCCCCCCCAATGCATCATTTTTAGGTCAACAGATCTTATGTAACTCTGTGACCCATGGTCCCGGTCATTGCTCCCCTCGCCCGGTCAGCACGGCCAAGGTGAACGGGCCTCAGTTCACCTCCACCTCCGTCATCGGTTCACAGCTTCCTCCTCACATGGCAAAGGTATCACCACACCACTGCACCATGCCAGGAAATCTGACTGGGAACTGGTTGTTATTGTTCACTAGTATAATTGAGAGGGCTGTGTTTTGTTTGTTTACACTGTTAAACTCTTACTTTCTGTTCCTTATATTCAGATTTCCCATAACTGACCGCTGTTCACTTTGCAGAATAACTCTCCCATGAAGGAGGACCAAGGTGGCTCAAAGCCTGGCGGCAGCAACAGCAGCAGCGTCCCGAAGAGCCGGCCCAGCCCCTGCAGTTCTTCGGCTGCCGCATCCCACCTGCGCCCGCTGCCCTCGTCCTCTTCCTCCAGCGCACCACAGTCTACCTCAGACCTCAGTTGGCCTGTGCAGGTGAACGGTGGCGCCGCCGCTCACAATAGAGCAGCTTTCCTGGTTCCGTATGGCCAAGAGTCATCCGACGAGTCCGACCAGGAAGGCGGAGCCTTGGATAATGGCACAGGGAAGTCTTACCCTGGTGCCAAGGCATCCGACGGGAAAGGTGGGATGGATGGTCCCCTCTTCCACAGCTCAAGCTCCCTCACGCCCAAGACCAACGGTTCCAGTTGCTTCCCCGGAATTCTCCCACGAGAAAACGGATCGGGACTTGTTCACAGTGCCCAAAATGGCCACCATAAAGTCAATGGCTTCAAACCATGTGATAAGGTATAAATTGATCAGTCAAAGCTGATTAAGCGATGGTGTTTTCGGTGGGGTACCTTTTTTATCACAGTATTTTTTAAATTCTGCATATGTATGTTTTATATTACTTTAACATTTAAAGACCAAAAATGCTTTCATTTGAATATTTGCAAACAGCACATGGTTTCCTGGTTCTACTCCTGAAATGCTATAGCTGTGTAGTTCCATCAGCTTCAGTATTCAGATAATACTATTAGACAAGAGGAATTAGACAGAGGAATTGTGAACCCATTAAGTAATATAATCGGTAAACTGAAGCCATCAAATGGCCGTTAACAGCTTTTTGTTGCTTGCGTTGTTCAGGCTACAGAAATTGGAGCATCTTTATCTTCCCTGGTGAGCCCCACCAGCGGGTTGGACTCCCAGCTCAGAAAGAACGCATACAGGTACACAAGCCGCTCTGGTCATCTTTCAGATTCACTCATTCAGCGAATAGAAAGGAAACACTGCAGGTAGATGAAGTGAGTAACACTGCTGCCTTTTTCTTCTCTGTTCAGCTCCAAGCCATCGTGCTCTGATGCCACGCTCCCTCCTTCGCCTTCCTCTGGACGGACAAAAGCGATGTCCGAGCCTCTCACTCAACATGTCCCCGCTGTCCCCGCCTCCGCACAGGCCCCATTCAGCCCCCGAGACGCCAGCTAAGCCAACCGACACCACGCCTCGCACCCAGACGGCCTCGGCTGAGGAGCCCATCTACTGCTACGACACCCATGTGACGAAAGGCACCACGGCGCCCCCAGAGGCCAACCACGACCTCTGCTCACAGGGGGGCGACGGGCACGTGGCTTTAGAGAGGCCCGTGGCAACCGCGGACGCCTTTGAGCCCAACGGCGATGACTGCAGGGAAGATGCGGCAGCGTCTCTGTCTGGTGCGCCAGGCTCTAGAGAAGGCAGACGAGCGCGTGAGGAGCGGAAGTGTTAAAGACAAGACAAAAGAAATGCTTCCATATGCTCATATAACAAATAAAGTATAATAGCATGTTACCTAAGCAATAACTTGGTTTCTCAGTGCACACAAAATGTAAAGGAACACTGAAATTCAACCTGACCATTAAAAACTGTAAATGAGATTTTCTTGATAATTTACTAGATTCTATACCTTTACATGTCCATGATCTTTACACAACCAGTCCTGCTGATTTAAATGACACAATAAAGTTATGAACAAAATAATTTGTAATGGATAATTCTAGAATGGAAAACAGAAGTATGGGGTTAATGTGGGATGTGCTTAGGAGAAAACTCATCTTAAATATTAGCAGTTTCCAGTTCTAGGGATTTTGGCCGCTTGAAAAAACCAAATGGGCCCCGGTCGTTTGGGGACTGTGTCAGTCATAACTGCACTCCCTCACCTAGCATCTCTGCTTAAATGCTTGTTTAATTCTGAGACTGTGGTTTCCTATTTGTCTGAATTTTCCCATAATGCCAAAAAAATTCTACTACCACCCAAGAATTGGTAGCCTTTGTTTATCCCCCAGGGCAAATGTAGACAGATTCTGCTGTACCATTTTTCAAAAATCCACACTGAAGTCTTAATTTTGTTAGGGCTTGGAGATACATTTCTCAGAAATTGGTTATCAGTTTCTCAGAAGTCTCCCATAATGCCAAAAGAATTCCACTGCTGCATGAGAGTATGAACCCTTAACTATCATAACAGTAAGTTTTTGCATATTTCACTGTACCATTTCCTCATAAATCCATTTTAGGTTCATACTGCATTTAGGTGAATTAAAGCACTCATATCAAATAGGCTGAATCTGTGTAAATATCCTTTTGATCCTGACCAGAGTGAGCTTGTTCACTTTCACTGAAACCGTCATCAAGAACATCATCCTGTTCTTCATCCATGTTGTCAGATTTCTTCTGACAAGTGTCATGACAAACTTCTATCAGGGGACTGATACAGTTAGGTTTTTGCATCTGAGATGCAGAATCCCTCCATCACCTTATTGTGTACTGTAAGGAACCATGTAAAGCATTAAATGGGCCTGAGGCCTCAGCATCAACCCACAGTCTTTGAGAGGTCATAGGTCATAGTTGGGTCAAAGCCTGCTTCAACTGCTTCCTACTAGCATCATACTTGGGTCAAAGCTGATGAATGAAGGACAATTACATCATGACAGTTCAGCTACCAGGTGTAAGAGAGGGAGGAGCTTGAAGGTAAGAGAAAGGGACACGAATGGAGGATTCACATCCAACACTCCAAAATTAAGGTTTTATGTTGTTCTCAACGACTTTGTTATTGCATACCCTGTTGGTGTAAAAAAATAAACTGTTTTTTTCCCATCACCTGACTCCCTGTCCACTGTGTAATTTGGTTTTGTGCATGACACCTAGCTTTAAATTATCAGTCAAGCAACCAATGAGTATATTGAAGATGAGTTGTGAGTGGTGTCATATCATACATGTATTCTCTGAAAGAAGGGATTTGAGTGCCATCCTGCAACTTCTTTCCACCAACAACCCCCTTAAAAGCCAAAATAAACACATCCATTGACATGGTAAATGCCAACAGTAAAATTGTACAACCTGCCATTATGCCCATTTAGACAGCCAAGATATGGTATTTTCACCTGTTTTAAAACAAAATGGGATATCTTCAAAATGGGCTCTCATCCACCTAGTGTCTGGTACCTGAAAGAGGTCATATGCCTTCCACAAAAATTGATTAGTGCTGTGGTACATCCTGAGAAGCCAGAAATGTGCTGATCAACTTCACACAACTATAGCTGCTGGGAATCAGTGCCGGAGTGGCTAATCGGGAGATTCGGGAGGATTCCCGATGGGCCGGCTCATGTCAATCTCTAGTTTGGGCCGATTAGGAGGGAAAAATAATTTTGGGCCGGATTTGGGCATGAAACTCCCGGGCTGAAAAAGTGGCCCACTCCGGCCCTGCTGGGAATTGTGGTTGGAAACAAGGAGAGTAAAAAGGTTTTGATATTAGCAAAAAGCTTGTGATGTTTGGTTATAATTTGAAAGAACAAAATCATCTAAACAGATTTGTAAGGTGTGGTGATTACTCCCGTAAGCATACCTTTAGCTGAAATGGGAGTTCAACTGATTACATGTAATTTTTATTTTCACCACTGGGTGCAACTGACAGCAAGGAATTAGCCACAGATAAAACAAGATAACCACATTCAGTACATTAGTATATTAGCACATTAGTACACTAAAACCAGGGCTTAATTTGAGCCGGATCCTGCCGGAACAGGATCCGGGAACTCTTTCATTTTGAAGGGTGCGTTCCGGGAACTGTCTGCCTCGATCCGGTAACTTTCAAGCCTACTAATTATAAGTTATGAAGAAATCTGTCTGTGTTAAACCAATTAATTGAACAAATAATTCTATAAAATACATTTTTTAAACACAAGAGCCACATTCAGGCTTCCTAAATCACATAAGAGCCCTCCTTTTTAGCGATGCCTTTAGGCGTCTCCCCTATAAAGCTAGTTATACTTTAGCGAGTGACCGTAGCGCGCGACTCCGCACACATCGCGCGAACCTCCGGAGGAGGAGGAGGCGTTTATACTTGCCGCGTCACATTATTTAGTGTGCTAGTTAGTAGTATAAAGAAACACCCCTCAAAAACAGGGGAAGGAATATTTACCTGACAAATTTTAATGTTGCTTTGTGTTTCAGATTTGTAAATTGCTGGAATTTAGGCTAAAGTACTTGAAAATGCACTTAAATGCACTTCTGCACTTAAAACACTTATAAAACACACGTAAATCATTTAAAAGTCATTTATATATACGAATTGGCTTGCTATTTTGACATTTGTGTGCCTAAGCGTTGTGTTTTGTGTGCGTGCCGGTGACATTGTTGGCATCAGTGACCCCTTGTCTCATGCCGCTGTTTGCGTTCTGGCATCGTTTGATTTACAAATTAAGCACTGACTTAACGTTTTAAACGTTTTATCACGACAAGAGCTACGCGATACTGCTCTAAAACACAGTGCTCTGATAAAGAAGATAAATGGAATGTATGGAAGCCCATTTCCGCCACGTAAAATAAAAAAAAAATTGCTATCTCATTATTTTGAGATTCTAAGTCATTATATACTATAGTATCTCAAAATAATGACTTAGTATCTCGAAATAATGAGATAGCAATTTACTTAATAATGAGAAAAAAAAATATGTGCTGTTTTTTTTTTTTTTTTACTTTAGGTGGTGGGAATGGGCTTCCATATAAATGTCTGTATTGTAAAGACGACATTTTACCCTGATGCTTTTGTCGGCATTTTTCAGGTGCCCTGGATGCTGCTGCTGAAAAAATCAGAGAATTGGAGGTCAAGGTCAGAGAATTAGAATCTCAGCTCAGGGGCCTGCAAATCAACAGATTTTGTGCAACTGATGAGAAGTTCAGATTCTACACCCGTTTTCCATCAGAGAAGGTATTTTTGATCTTTTGGGAGTCGGTTGCTCCCTCAGCATCCAGGTTGGTGTACTGGAGTAAAGCACAGAGGAACGAGGGTGTGATGGAAATTGAGAAACCAAGTCCAAGTCAAAGACTGGCACAACAAGACTGGAAATAACAAGACAGTCTGGAATTCTCAGCCTACTGGAACCAGGAGATGCATGCATGGCAGACAAGGGCTTTGTCATTGACCAGATGCTGTCTGATGTTGGTGCAACACTCATCATCCCCCCCTTCAAGAAATCCACCTGCTTCAGCAAGGAGGACACGGAGAAAACACAAGCCATAGCTCGTCTCTGAATCCTGGTGGAGAGAGCTATCAGAAGAGTCAAAGAATACCACATCTGGCACACAACCATTCCTCTTACCCTTTCAGGCTCAGTGAATCTGCTGTGGACTACCGGTTGTTGTAATGACCAACTACCAAGGTCCCTTAGATTTAAACAGTGATGTACCTGTCTAAATTATTCTTGTAACACTGGAAGAAACAAAGATACAAAATTATTTATAGTTCTATTCATGTTTAATGATGGAATGAAGGTTTTTTGTTTATATTATGTTTTTTTTTTTGTTACAGACCTGTAACAACTTCTTTAAGAGGCTTCTCTGTCCTCCACTCATTACCTGTATTAATGGCACCAGGATGATGTTTCCTCTTGTGAGTCTTGGTTCCTCCCAAGGTTTCTTCCTATAGTTTTTGAAGGAGATTTTCCTTGACCACTGTTGCCTTTGGCTTGCTCACCAGGGTTTTTTTTTTTGTTGTTGATGATTCTGGACTTCTATAAGGGTGCTTTGTGTAAAAACCACTATATAAATACATTTCATTTGATGATTAATGTTTATTAAATGTTCCTTTTCTACACAATGTTTGCATATTTCATTAATTAAGGTAACAGGCTGGTAATATAAATACAGATTTAATACATCAGGGTATATACAGAGATTCTTAAGTTGAATTTAATACCTTTTTAATACCTACAAAATATTTTTTAATACCAGCATGACTTAAAGCGGCGACTGAAGTGGCCTCTCGGTTGTTGCTAACCACTGGCCTAAACCAGTCTTTAAACAGGCATGAAAATGGGTCAGTGTCAGTCCTGCCTCCCTCCTGTCGGTCATGTCTTCTGTTTGTCTTTTATTTTGAAATTTCTTAGTTGTGTCTGTCTTCACTCCCCTGCCCCCTCGTTATTGCTTTCTGCTGTGTCTTGTTGAGTCCCTTGGTCGGTTAGTGTATTTAAGTCTTGTGTTTAATCTCTTGTTTGTATGCGATTTGGTATCTTGGTCTTTTGTGTCTGTAATACTAGTCTGTATGTACTCCTTGTATTTTGTGTGACTTTGGTTTCTCTAGGGGTATTGCTTGTTGATGTCTTTGCTTTTATTTAGCCTTGTCCACCCAGCTATTCCTGTTAGTGTTGTTTGGTTCATAAGTTAGGTGTTTGATTATTCTTGGGGTATGTTTTGTGTGCTTTGTGTATATGTATCAGTTTTGTCATTAAATTCATTGTTCAGTCCGCACTTGCGTTCAGCCCTCTCTCCTAGTTGTTACCGAATAACCGACCTACAATGAACGCAGCGGACAGTGGAGTGAGGCATGTTGCTTGCTTGCCTCCTCCCAAAGATGATGAGGACTTTCAGGTACAGCTGGACTATTTGCAGTCATGTTTCATTTTGGACACTGCAGGTAAACCTGTTGCAATGCCCTCTTTAACTGACTCCCCAGACATGTACGATGGAGAGGAGCGTAATGCTGATGCCTTTGTTCTACAATGTAGCCTGTATTTTCAGTTCCTGACATGCCCTATGCCACCGGAAAAGGCTCTGGTGCTCTTTATGAGGGCAAGACTACAGGGAAAGGCGCTTCAGTGGGCAAACATCATCCTTGCGCACCGGACGGAGGAAGCCTGGACTGTGGAGGGGTTTTTCAAACTCTTACAGGCTAGGTTCTCCGGTGTTGCCCCCCAGCCCTACAGCATGTCTGAGACTGTAGGTGCTACTACACCTCTTCCTGGAGTGGTCTTCTCCACCAGTATGGTGGATTTTCCTAAGACTTTTTTTGGGGGGGTGCTATGAGCCTATGCGTCGGGCCCTCATGTCTCATCAGACCGACCCCATTGGCAATGTGGGGAGGAAGAGGGGACTGAGGGGCGGCGCAAGGGCATGTCCATGTTCCTCCCCAGATGCTCCAGCGGCCTCGGCGCCTCCTAACCCGCAGACAGACATACATTTGCTATCAAATCAAAGCCCATCCTATCCTCTAAAATATTAATATAAACTGATTCCACTGTAGGCAAGGTAGTTAATCACTGTATGTATAGTGACATAGAACATTTGTGGAATTACGGTAAATTGCAAATAAACAAAATACAACATGACTGTTGTCCACAAACTTTAAATAAATTATGCATGCAATGTATGGATTATATTCAGATATAACCAAAAAACTTCTCTCTGCCTCAGAGGATGAAACATGGACTACTAAAAGCAACCAGAGCTTCCACTTGCCCAAATAATCCATGTACCTCTGAAGGCAAAGCATGAATGATCTCTGCAGCTTCTGCACTGTTACTGTATCTTTGTACCAGTACTCTCCTAATAAGGTGATACATAATATTTAAAATAATATAACAGGTTTGATTATTATTATTTACTTAAACTATTTCCGCTCTTTAAAAAAAAAACTCAGGAGTGTTGTGTCCTGTGGTTTTATTTGTTTCTTTGGTGGCATGCTGAAATGAAATGACAAAAAATGTATGTTAAGGTTTCCTGACTAGACAAGACTAACGTTAATGTTGGACAGTCCGTGTCCCAAACAGCACACTCTGGAACATTACATACTGCACTACTGAAAACACTTCAAACCATGGTGTCCTTTTATTTATTCGTTTATTTGTTTTATTCATTATATTTTATTTTTTACACATTCAGTGTAGTAGCAGTTTTGGACGTGGCCAGAGAGTAATGTAACTTTATGTTTCAGAGAGCTTTCTGACAAGTTTTAATATAAACGTTAGCTAACCCAAACCCTCCTAGTCTGGTACCATAACAGCACATTACAATAAAGCTATTTTATGGTCATATGGTTGGCTATTCATTGCTCTTATCACTGACCTCGCATTTAACTGTGCGTTCACACCGAAAGCGATAAAATCGCTCTCCGTCGCCGAGTCGCCAGCATCGCATCGCGTGGGGGCGTGTCCAACAAACATCACGCCGGCATGCAGCACGTGACAGATATGCAAATCACATTTTTAAAGCAGGACGCAGTATTTATGTTAATCTATTGATTACAGGACACACGATTATAAAGGAGTGCGTGTATAAAACATAGTGTGTGTATAAAATACATATAGTATATAAACCTAAAATGTTTATGTATTTTTTTTTTACTTTTTACCCCAGACCCAAAAATCAAACAGGAATTTAAAAAATCATAACCAATAATCGGGTATACGCTAATGTATTGCAGATGTTTTTTAACAAATGAACAGTATTGAACGAGGGTGTGATGGAAATTGAGAAACCAAGTCCAAACCAAAGACTGGCACTTGTGGATGAATTGTTCATGTACTGCTGCTGTGTTGCAGTTGGCCTGAAAGAGAAGGTTCTTGCAGACATCTTTGGGGTCAGCACAACAACTGTAAGCAGAGTTCTCATCACATGGGCCAACTATTTATACCTGGTCTTGGGGTCAGTGCCAACCTGGATGTAAAGGGAACAGGTCCAAGCAACCATGCCAGAGAAGTTTAAACAGTACTGTTCAAACGTTAAGAGTGATCCTGGACTGTACAGAAATCAGATGCAAAACTCCATCATCGCTTACACTCCAGTCTGAAACATTTTCAGTGTACAAGAATCACACAACTTTTAGAGCACTGATAGGTGTTGCCCTATGTGGTGTAATCACCTTTGTTTCAAACCTCTTCACAGGGGCAGTGTCTGACAAAGAAATAACAAGACAGTCTGGAATTCTCAGCCTACTGGAACCAGGAGACAAGGGCAGACAAGGGCTTTATCATTGACCAGATGCTGTCTGATGTTGGTGCAACACTCATCATCCCCCCCTTCAAGAAATCCACCTGCTTCAGCAAGGAGGACACGGAGAAAACACAAGCCATAGCTCGTCTCTGAATCCTGGTGGAGAGAGCTATCAGAAGAGTCAAAGAATACCACATCTGGGACACAACCATTCCTCTTACCCTTTCAGGCTCAGTGAATCTGCTGTGGACTACCGGTTGTTGTAATGACCAACTACCAAGGTCCCTTAGATTTAAACAGTGATGTACCTGTCTAAATTATTCTTCTAACACTGGAAGAAACAAAGATACAAAATTATTTATAGTTCTATTCATGTTTAATGATGGAATGAAGGTTTTTTGTTTATATTATGTTTTTTTTTTTTTTGTTACAGACCTGTAACAACTTCTTTAAGAGGCTTCTCTGTCCTCCACTCATTACCTGTATTAAGGGCACCAGGATGATGTTTCCTCTTGTGAGTCTTGGTTCCTCCCAAGGTTTCTTCCTATAGTTTTTGAAGGAGATTTTCCTTGACCACTGTTGCCTTTGGCTTGCTCACCAGGGTTTTTTTTTTTGTTGTTGATGATTCTGGACTTCTATAAGGGTGCTTTGTGTAAAAACCACTATATAAATACATTTCATTTGATGATTAATGTTTATTAAATGTTCCTTTTCTACACAATGTTTGCATATTTCATTAATTAAGGTAACAGGCTGGTAATATAAATACAGATTTAATACATCAGGGTATATACAAAGATTCTTAAGTTGAATTTAATACCTTTTTAATACCTACAAAATATTTTTTAATACCAGCATGACTTAAAGCGGCGACTGAAGTGGCCTCTCGGTTGTTACTAACCACTGGCCTAAACCAGTCTTTAAACAGGCATGAAAATGGGTCAGTGTCAGTCCTGCCTCCCTCCTGTCGGTCATGTCTTCTGTTTGTCTTTTATTTTGAAATTTCCTAGTTGTGTCTGTCTTCACTCCCCTGCCCCCTCGTTATTGCTTTCTGCTGTGTCTTGTTGAGTCCCTTGGTTGGTTAGTGTATTTAAGTCTTGTGTTTAATCTCTTGTTTGTATGCGATTTGGTATCTTGGTCTTTTGTGTCTGTAATACTAGTCTGTATGTACTCCTTGTATTTTGTGTGACTTTGGTTTCTCTAGTGATTTTGCTTGTTGATGTCTTTGCTTTTATTTAGCCTTGTTCACCCAGCTATTTCTGTTAGTGTTGTTTGGTTCATAAGTTAGGTGTTTGATTATTCTTGGGGTATGTTTTGTGTGCTTTGTGTATATGTATCAGTTTTGTCATTAAATTCATTGTTCAGTCCGCACTTGCGTTCAGCCCTCTCTCCTAGTTGTTACAGAATAACCGACCTACAATGAACGCAGCGGACAGTGGAGTGAGGCATGTTGCTTGCTTGCCTCCTCCCAAAGATGATGAGGACTTTCAGGTACAGCTGGACTATTTGCAGTCATGTTTCATTTTGGACACTGCAGGTAAACCTGTTGCAATGCCCTCTTTAACTGACTCCCCAGACATGTACGATGGAGAGGAGCGTAATGCTGATGCCTTTGTTCTACAATGTAGCCTGTATTTTCAGTTCCTGACATGCCCTATGCCACCGGAAAAGGCTCTGGTGCTCTTTATGAGGGCAAGACTACAGGGAAAGGCGCTTCAGTGGGCAAACCTCATCCTTGCGCACCGGACGGGGGAAGCCTGGACTGTGGAGGGGTTTTTCAAACTCTTACAGGCTAGGTTCTCCGGTGTTGCCCCCCAGCCCTACAGCATGTCTGAGACTGTAGGTGCTACTACACCTCTTCCTGGAGTGGTCTTCTCCACCAGTATGGTGGATTTTCCTAAGACTTTTTTGGGGGGGGTGCTATGAGCCTATGCGTCGGGCCCTCATGTCTCATCAGACCGACCCCATTGGCAATGTGGGGAGGAAGAGGGGACTGAGGGGCGGCGCAAGGGCATGTCCATGTTCCTCCCCAGATGCTCCAGCGGCCTCGGCGCCTCCTAACCCGCAGACAGACATACATTTGCTATCAAATCAAAGCCCACCCTATCCTCTAAAATATTAATATAAACTGATTCCACTGTAGGTAAGGTAGTTAATCACTGTATGTATAGTGACATAGAACATTTGTGGAATTACGGTAAATTGCAAATAATAAACAAAATACAACATGACTGTTGTCCACAAACTTTAAATAAATTATGCATGCAATGTATGGATTATATTCAGATATAACCAAAAAACTTCTCTCTGCCTCAGAGGATGAAACATGGACTACTAAAAGCAACCTGACCAGAGCTTCCACTTGCCCAAATAATCCATGTACCTCTGAAGGCAAAGCATGAATGATCTCTGCAGCTTCTGCACTGTTACTGTATCTTTGTACCAGTACTCTCCTAATAAGGTGATACATAATATTTAAAATAATATAACAGGTTTGATTATTATTATTTACTTAAACTATTTCCGCTCTTAAAAAAAAAAACTCAGGAGTGTTGTGTCCTGTGGTTTTATTTGTTTCTTTGGTGGCATGCTGAAATGAAATGACAAAAAATGTATGTTAAGGTTTCCTGACTAGACAAGACTAACGTTAATGTTGGACAGTCCGTGTCCCAAACAGCACACTCTGGAACATTACATACTGCACTACTGAAAACACTTCAAACCATGGTGTCCTTTTATTTATTCGTTTATTTGTTTTATTCATTATATTTTATTTTTTACACATTCAGTGTAGTAGCAGTTTTGGACGTGGCCAGAGAGTAATGTAACTTTATGTTTCAGGGAGCTTTCTGACAAGTTTTAATATAAACGTTAGCTAACCCAAACCCTCCTAGTCTGGTACCATAACAGCACATTGCAATAAAGCTATTTTATGGTCATATGGTTGGCTATTCATTGCTCTTATCACTGACCTCGCGTTTAACACGGGCGCAAACTACCCGCCGCTCCAGCGAGGCGAGAGCTCGGGTCAGTGACATTGACTGTATATAAAATGGACGGTACGTCACCGTTGACTCCCATTGTGAGTTTTTGAAGCCACCAAGATGGCCACAAGGACGCTGCCATCTTGAAAATTGCAGCCAGAGCATGCGCATTAGAACCGGTAGGCAGGACAGTATCTCCGCCAGAGACCTATCTCCGCTCCGACATTTGTTAGGATACGCCCACCAGTATAGACACTTTTGACGTTTTACAAAATAAACAAAGGTAAAAGGTTTTAATATTGCTGTCGAGAGTTTTGCTGTCGAGAGTTTCGCGTTCACGTTTGAGCGTCTGGTATTAGATGTCAACCAACGCAGCTATTAACTGTCAATCACCTTATCGCCACACCCCTTTAAGTAACACTTAATAACTTCTATAAAATCTGTTTATCATAGAGAAAAACACTGGAAGAGATACTAACGCAATGGGGTCTTACAGAATTGACAAAATATAATTGCTCAAAAAACTTATTTTACGTGTAATAAAAATTCAAAGTTTGTCGTCCGGCCCGTTCACCAACATGGGAATGGGCGGGGTTAAAAGTTGTACTGCAGCCAGCCACTAGAGGGCAGCTGACTCACGTTTTAAACGTTTTATCACGACAAGAGCTACACAATACTGCTCTAAAACACAGTGCTCTGATAAAGAAGATAAATGGAATGTATGGAAGCCCATTTCCGCCACCTAAAATAAAAAATAAAAATTGCTATCTCATTATTTTGAGATACTAAGTCATTATATACTATAGTATCTCAAAATAATGACTTAGTATCTCGAAATAATGAGATAGCAATTTACTTAATAATGAGAAAAAAATATATGTGCTGTTTTTTTTTACTTTAGGTGGTGGGAATGGGCTTCCATATAAATGTCTGTATTGTAAAGACGACATTTTACCCTGATGCTTTTGTCGGCATTTTTCAGGTGCCCTGGATGCTGCTGCTGAAAAAATCAGAGAATTGGAGGCCAAGGTCAGAGAATTAGAATCTCAGCTCAGGGGCCTGCAAATCAACAGATTTTGTGCAACTGATGAGAAGTTCAGATTCTACACCCGTTTTCCATCAGAGAAGGTATTTTTGATCTTTTGGGAGTCGGTTGCTCCCTCAGCATCCAGGTTGGTGTACTGGAGTAAAGCACAGAGAAACGAGGGTGTGATGGAAATTGAGAAACCAAGTCCAAACCAAAGACTGGCACTTGTGGATGAATTGTTCATGTACTGCTGCCGTGTTGCAGTTGGCCTGAAAGAGAAGGTTCTTGCAGACATCTTTGGGGTCAGCACAACAACTGTAAGCAGAGTTCTCATCACATGGGCCAACTATTTATACCTGGTCTTGGTTTCAGTGCCAACCTGGATGTAAAGGGAACAGGTCCAAGCAACCATGCCAGAGAAGTTTAAACAGTACTGTTCAAACGTTAGAGTGATCCTGGACTGTACAGAAATCAGATACAAAACTCCATCATCGCTTACACTCCAGTCTGAAACATTTTCAGTGTACAAGAATCACACAACTTTTAGAGCACTGATAGGTGTTGCCCTATGTGGTGTAATCACCTTTGTTTCAAAGCTCTTCACAGGGGCAGTGTCTGACAAAGAAATAACAAGACAGTCTGGAATTCTCAGCCTACTGGAACCAGGAGACAAGGGCAGACAAGGGCTTTATCATTGACCAGATGCTGTCTGATGTTGGTGCAACACTCATCATCCCCCCCTTCAAGAAATCCACCTGCTTCAGCAAGGAGGACACGGAGAAAACACAAGCCATAGCTCGTCTCTGAATCCTGGTGGAGAGAGCTATCAGAAGAGTCAAAGAATACCACATCTGGGACACAACCATTCCTCTTACCCTTTCAGGCTCAGTGAATCTGCTGTGGACTACCGGTTGTTGTAATGACCAACTACCAAGGTCCCTTAGATTTAAACAGTGATGTACCTGTCTAAATTATTCTTCTAACACTGGAAGAAACAAAGATACAAAATTATTTATAGTTCTATTCATGTTTAATGATGGAATGAAGGTTTTTTGTTTATATTATGTTTTTTTTTTTGTTACAGACCTGTAACAACTTCTTTAAGAGGCTTCTCTGTCCTCCACTCATTACCTGTATTAATGGCACCAGGATGATGTTTCCTCTTGTGAGTCTTGGTTCCTCCCAAGGTTTCTTCCTATAGTTTTTGAAGGAGATTTTCCTTGACCACTGTTGCCTTTGGCTTGCTCACCAGGGTTTTTTTTTGTTGTTGATGATTCTGGACTTCTATAAGGGTGCTTTGTGTAAAAACCACTATATAAATACATTTCATTTGATGATTAATGTTTATTAAATGTTCCTTTTCTACACAATGTTTGCATATTTCATTAATTAAGGTAACAGGCTGGTAATATAAATACAGATTTAATACATCAGGGTATATACAAAGATTCTTAAGTTGAATTTAATACCTTTTTAATACCTACAAAATATTTTTTAATACCAGCATGACTTAAAGCGGCGACTGAAGTGGCCTCTCGGTTGTTGCTAACCACTGGCCTAAACCAGTCTTTAAACAGGCATGAAAATGGGTCAGTGTCAGTCCTGCCTCCCTCCTGTCGGTCATGTCTTCTGTTTGTCTTTTATTTTGAAATTTCCTAGTTGTGTCTGTCTTCACTCCCCTGCCCCCTCGTTATTGCTTTCTGCTGTGTCTTGTTGAGTCCCTTGGTTGGTTAGTGTATTTAAGTCTTGTGTTTAATCTCTTGTTTGTATGCGATTTGGTATCTTGGTCTTTTGTGTCTGTAATACTAGTCTGTATGTACTCCTTGTATTTTGTATTCCCTATTAGATGTACTTTGTGTGACTTTGGTTTCTCTAGTGATTTTGCTTTGTTGATGTCTTTGCTTTTATTTAGCCTTGTTCACCCAGCTATTTCTGTTAGTGTTGTTTGGTTCATAAGTTAGGTGTTTGATTATTCTTGGGGTATGTTTTGTGTGCTTTGTGTATATGTATCAGTTTTGTCATTAAATTCATTGTTCAGTCCGCACTTGCGTTCAGCCCTCTCTCCTAGTTGTTACAGAATAACCGACCTACAATGAACGCAGCGGACAGTGGAGTGAGGCATGTTGCTTGCTTGCCTCCTCCCAAAGATGATGAGGACTTTCAGGTACAGCTGGACTATTTGCAGTCATGTTTCATTTTGGACACTGCAGGTAAACCTGTTGCAATGCCCTCTTTAACTGACTCCCCAGACATGTACGATGGAGAGGAGCGTAATGCTGATGCCTTTGTTCTACAATGTAGCCTGTATTTTCAGTTCCTGACATGCCCTATGCCACCGGAAAAGGCTCTGGTGCTCTTTATGAGGGCAAGACTACAGGGAAAGGCGCTTCAGTGGGCAAACCTCATCCTTGCGCACCGGACGGGGGAAGCCTGGACTGTGGAGGGGTTTTTCAAACTCTTACAGGCTAGGTTCTCCGGTGTTGCCCCCCAGCCCTACAGCATGTCTGAGACTGTAGGTGCTACTACACCTCTTCCTGGAGTGGTCTTCTCCACCAGTATGGTGGATTTTCCTAAGACTTTTTTGGGGGGGGTGCTATGAGCCTATGCGTCGGGCCCTCATGTCTCATCAGACCGACCCCATTGGCAATGTGGGGAGGAAGAGGGGACTGAGGGGCGGCGCAAGGGCATGTCCATGTTCCTCCCCAGATGCTCCAGCGGCCTCGGCGCCTCCTAACCCGCAGACAGACATACATTTGCTATCAAATCAAAGCCCACCCTATCCTCTAAAATATTAATATAAACTGATTCCACTGTAGGTAAGGTAGTTAATCACTGTATGTATAGTGACATAGAACATTTGTGGAATTACGGTAAATTGCAAATAATAAACAAAATACAACATGACTGTTGTCCACAAACTTTAAATAAATTATGCATGCAATGTATGGATTATATTCAGATATAACCAAAAAACTTCTCTCTGCCTCAGAGGATGAAACATGGACTACTAAAAGCAACCTGACCAGAGCTTCCACTTGCCCAAATAATCCATGTACCTCTGAAGGCAAAGCATGAATGATCTCTGCAGCTTCTGCACTGTTACTGTATCTTTGTACCAGTACTCTCCTAATAAGGTGATACATAATATTTAAAATAATATAACAGGTTTGATTATTATTATTTACTTAAACTATTTCCGCTCTTTAAAAAAAAAACTCAGGAGTGTTGTGTCCTGTGGTTTTATTTGTTTCTTTGGTGGCATGCTGAAATGAAATGACAAAAAATGTATGTTAAGGTTTCCTGACTAGACAAGACTAACGTTAATGTTGGACAGTCCGTGTCCCAAACAGCACACTCTGGAACATTACATACTGCACTACTGAAAACACTTCAAACCATGGTGTCCTTTTATTTATTCGTTTATTTGTTTTATTCATTATATTTTATTTTTTACACATTCAGTGTAGTAGCAGTTTTGGACGTGGCCAGAGAGTAATGTAACTTTATGTTTCAGAGAGCTTTCTGACAAGTTTTAATATAAACGTTAGCTAACCCAAACCCTCCTAGTCTGGTACCATAACAGCACATTACAATAAAGCTATTTTATGGTCATATGGTTGGCTATTCATTGCTCTTATCACTGACCTCGCATTTAACTGTGCGTTCACACCGAAAGCGATCAAATCGCTCTCCGTCGCCGAGTCGCCAGCATCGCATCGCGTGGGGGCGTGTCCAACAAACATCACGCCGGCATGCAGCACGTGACAGATATGCAAATCACATTTTTAAAGCAGGACGCAGTATTTATGTTAATCTATTGATTACAGGACACACGATTATAAAGGAGTGCGTGTATAAAACATAGTGTGTGTATAAAATACATATAGTATATAAACCTAAAATGTTTATGTTTTTTTTTTTTACTTTTTACCCCAGACCCAAAAATCAAACAGGAATTTAAAAAATCATAACCAATAATCGGGTATACGCTAATGTATTGCAGATGTTTTTTAACAAATGAACAGTATTGAACGAGGGTGTGATGGAAATTGAGAAACCAAGTCCAAACCAAAGACTGGCACTTGTGGATTAATTGTTCAGGTACTGCTGCTGTGTTGCAGTTGGCCTGAAAGAGAAGGTTCTTGCAGACATCTTTGGGGTCAGCACAACAACTGTAAGCAGAGTTCTCATCACATGGGCCAACTATTTATACCTGGTCTTGGGGTCAGTGCCAACCTGGATGTAAAGGGAACAGGTCCAAGCAACCATGCCAGAGAAGTTTAAACAGTACTGTTCAAACGTTAAGAGTGATCCTGGACTGTACAGAAATCAGATGCAAAACTCCATCATCGCTTACACTCCAGTCTGAAATATTTTCAGTGTACAAGAATCACACAACTTTTAGAGCACTGATAGGTGTTGCCCTATGTGGTGTAATCACCTTTGTTTCAAAGCTCTTCACAGGGGCAGTGTCTGACAAAGAAATAACAAGACAGTCTGGAATTCTCAGCCTACTGGAACCAGGAGACAAGGGCAGACAAGGGCTTTATCATTGACCAGATGCTGTCTGATGTTGGTGCAACACTCATCATCCCCCCCTTCAAGAAATCCACCTGCTTCAGCAAGGAGGACACGGAGAAAACACAAGCCATAGCTCGTCTCTGAATCCTGGTGGAGAGAGCTATCAGAAGAGTCAAAGAATACCACATCTGGGACACAACCATTCCTCTTACCCTTTCAGGCTCAGTGAATCTGCTGTGGACTACCGGTTGTTGTAATGACCAACTACCAAGGTCCCTTAGATTTAAACAGTGATGTACCTGTCTAAATTATTCTTCTAACACTGGAAGAAACAAAGATACAAAATTATTTATAGTTCTATTCATGTTTAATGATGGAATGAAGGTTTTTTGTTTATATTATGTTTTTTTTTTGTTACAGACCTGTAACAACTTCTTTAAGAGGCTTCTCTGTCCTCCACTCATTACCTGTATTAATGGCACCAGGATGATGTTTCCTCTTGTGAGTCTTGGTTCCTCCCAAGGTTTCTTCCTATAGTTTTTGAAGGAGATTTTCCTTGACCACTGTTGCCTTTGGCTTGCTCACCAGGGTTTTTTTTTGTTGTTGATGATTCTGGACTTCTATAAGGGTGCTTTGTGTAAAAACCACTATATAAATACATTTCATTTGATGATTAATGTTTATTAAATGTTCCTTTTCTACACAATGTTTGCATATTTCATTAATTAAGGTAACAGGCTGGTAATATAAATACAGATTTAATACATCAGGGTATATACAAAGATTCTTAAGTTGAATTTAATACCTTTTTAATACCTACAAAATATTTTTTAATACCAGCATGACTTAAAGCGGCGACTGAAGTGGCCTCTCGGTTGTTGCTAACCACTGGCCTAAACCAGTCTTTAAACAGGCATGAAAATGGGTCAGTGTCAGTCCTGCCTCCCTCCTGTCGGTCATGTCTTCTGTTTGTCTTTTATTTTGAAATTTCCTAGTTGTGTCTGTCTTCACTCCCCTGCCCCCTCGTTATTGCTTTCTGCTGTGTCTTGTTGAGTCCCTTGGTTGGTTAGTGTATTTAAGTCTTGTGTTTAATCTCTTGTTTGTATGCGATTTGGTATCTTGGTCTTTTGTGTCTGTAATACTAGTCTGTATGTACTCCTTGTATTTTGTATTCCCTATTAGATGTACTTTGTGTGACTTTGGTTTCTCTAGTGATTTTGCTTTGTTGATGTCTTTGCTTTTATTTAGCCTTGTTCACCCAGCTATTTCTGTTAGTGTTGTTTGGTTCATAAGTTAGGTGTTTGATTATTCTTGGGGTATGTTTTGTGTGCTTTGTGTATATGTATCAGTTTTGTCATTAAATTCATTGTTCAGTCCGCACTTGCGTTCAGCCCTCTCTCCTAGTTGTTACAGAATAACCGACCTACAATGAACGCAGCGGACAGTGGAGTGAGGCATGTTGCTTGCTTGCCTCCTCCCAAAGATGATGAGGACTTTCAGGTACAGCTGGACTATTTGCAGTCATGTTTCATTTTGGACACTGCAGGTAAACCTGTTGCAATGCCCTCTTTAACTGACTCCCCAGACATGTACGATGGAGAGGAGCGTAATGCTGATGCCTTTGTTCTACAATGTAGCCTGTATTTTCAGTTCCTGACATGCCCTATGCCACCGGAAAAGGCTCTGGTGCTCTTTATGAGGGCAAGACTACAGGGAAAGGCGCTTCAGTGGGCAAACCTCATCCTTGCGCACCGGACGGGGGAAGCCTGGACTGTGGAGGGGTTTTTCAAACTCTTACAGGCTAGGTTCTCCGGTGTTGCCCCCCAGCCCTACAGCATGTCTGAGACTGTAGGTGCTACTACACCTCTTCCTGGAGTGGTCTTCTCCACCAGTATGGTGGATTTTCCTAAGACTTTTTTGGGGGGGGTGCTATGAGCCTATGCGTCGGGCCCTCATGTCTCATCAGACCGACCCCATTGGCAATGTGGGGAGGAAGAGGGGACTGAGGGGCGGCGCAAGGGCATGTCCATGTTCCTCCCCAGATGCTCCAGCGGCCTCGGCGCCTCCTAACCCGCAGACAGACATACATTTGCTATCAAATCAAAGCCCACCCTATCCTCTAAAATATTAATATAAACTGATTCCACTGTAGGTAAGGTAGTTAATCACTGTATGTATAGTGACATAGAACATTTGTGGAATTACGGTAAATTGCAAATAATAAACAAAATACAACATGACTGTTGTCCACAAACTTTAAATAAATTATGCATGCAATGTATGGATTATATTCAGATATAACCAAAAAACTTCTCTCTGCCTCAGAGGATGAAACATGGACTACTAAAAGCAACCTGACCAGAGCTTCCACTTGCCCAAATAATCCATGTACCTCTGAAGGCAAAGCATGAATGATCTCTGCAGCTTCTGCACTGTTACTGTATCTTTGTACCAGTACTCTCCTAATAAGGTGATACATAATATTTAAAATAATATAACAGGTTTGATTATTATTATTTACTTAAACTATTTCCGCTCTTTAAAAAAAAAACTCAGGAGTGTTGTGTCCTGTGGTTTTATTTGTTTCTTTGGTGGCATGCTGAAATGAAATGACAAAAAATGTATGTTAAGGTTTCCTGACTAGACAAGACTAACGTTAATGTTGGACAGTCCGTGTCCCAAACAGCACACTCTGGAACATTACATACTGCACTACTGAAAACACTTCAAACCATGGTGTCCTTTTATTTATTCGTTTATTTGTTTTATTCATTATATTTTATTTTTTACACATTCAGTGTAGTAGCAGTTTTGGACGTGGCCAGAGAGTAATGTAACTTTATGTTTCAGAGAGCTTTCTGACAAGTTTTAATATAAACGTTAGCTAACCCAAACCCTCCTAGTCTGGTACCATAACAGCACATTACAATAAAGCTATTTTATGGTCATATGGTTGGCTATTCATTGCTCTTATCACTGACCTCGCATTTAACTGTGCGTTCACACCGAAAGCGATAAAATCGCTCTCCGTCGCCGAGTCGCCAGCATCGCATCGCGTGGGGGCGTGTCCAACAAACATCACGCCGGCATGCAGCACGTGACAGATATGCAAATCACATTTTTAAAGCAGGACGCAGTATTTATGTTAATCTATTGATTACAGGACACACGATTATAAAGGAGTGCGTGTATAAAACATAGTGTGTGTATAAAATACATATAGTATATAAACCTAAAATGTTTATGTTTTTTTTTTTTACTTTTTACCCCAGACCCAAAAATCAAACAGGAATTTAAAAAATCATAACCAATAATCGGGTATACGCTAATGTATTGCAGATGTTTTTTAACAAATGAACAGTATTGAACGAGGGTGTGATGGAAATTGAGAAACCAAGTCCAAACCAAAGACTGGCACTTGTGGATTAATTGTTCAGGTACTGCTGCTGTGTTGCAGTTGGCCTGAAAGAGAAGGTTCTTGCAGACATCTTTGGGGTCAGCACAACAACTGTAAGCAGAGTTCTCATCACATGGGCCAACTATTTATACCTGGTCTTGGGGTCAGTGCCAACCTGGATGTAAAGGGAACAGGTCCAAGCAACCATGCCAGAGAAGTTTAAACAGTACTGTTCAAACGTTAAGAGTGATCCTGGACTGTACAGAAATCAGATGCAAAACTCCATCATCGCTTACACTCCAGTCTGAAACATTTTCAGTGTACAAGAATCACACAACTTTTAGAGCACTGATAGGTGTTGCCCTATGTGGTGTAATCACCTTTGTTTCAAAGCTCTTCACAGGGGCAGTGTCTGACAAAGAAATAACAAGACAGTCTGGAATTCTCAGCCTACTGGAACCAGGAGACAAGGGCAGACAAGGGCTTTATCATTGACCAGATGCTGTCTGATGTTGGTGCAACACTCATCATCCCCCCCTTCAAGAAATCCACCTGCTTCAGCAAGGAGGACACGGAGAAAACACAAGCCATAGCTCGTCTCTGAATCCTGGTGGAGAGAGCTATCAGAAGAGTCAAAGAATACCACATCTGGGACACAACCATTCCTCTTACCCTTTCAGGCTCAGTGAATCTGCTGTGGACTACCGGTTGTTGTAATGACCAACTACCAAGGTCCCTTAGATTTAAACAGTGATGTACCTGTCTAAATTATTCTTCTAACACTGGAAGAAACAAAGATACAAAATTATTTATAGTTCTATTCATGTTTAATGATGGAATGAAGGTTTTTTGTTTATATTATGTTTTTTTTTTGTTACAGACCTGTAACAACTTCTTTAAGAGGCTTCTCTGTCCTCCACTCATTACCTGTATTAATGGCACCAGGATGATGTTTCCTCTTGTGAGTCTTGGTTCCTCCCAAGGTTTCTTCCTATAGTTTTTGAAGGAGATTTTCCTTGACCACTGTTGCCTTTGGCTTGCTCACCAGGTTTTTTTTTTTGTTGTTGATGATTCTGGACTTTTATAAGGGTGCTTTGTGTAAAAACCACTATATAAATACATTTCATTTGATGATTAATGTTTATTAAATGTTCCTTTTCTACACAATGTTTGCATATTTCATTAATTAAGGTAACAGGCTGGTAATATAAATACAGATTTAATACATCAGGGTATATACAAAGATTCTTAAGTTGAATTTAATACCTTTTTAATACCTACAAAATATTTTTTAATACCAGCATGACTTAAAGCGGCGACTGAAGTGGCCTCTCGGTTGTTGCTAACCACTGGCCTAAACCAGTCTTTAAACAGGCATGAAAATGGGTCAGTGTCAGTCCTGCCTCCCTCCTGTCGGTCATGTCTTCTGTTTGTCTTTTATTTTGAAATTTCCTAGTTGTGTCTGTCTTCACTCCCCTGCCCCCTCGTTATTGCTTTCTGCTGTGTCTTGTTGAGTCCCTTGGTTGGTTAGTGTATTTAAGTCTTGTGTTTAATCTCTTGTTTGTATGCGATTTGGTATCTTGGTCTTTTGTGTCTGTAATACTAGTCTGTATGTACTCCTTGTATTTTGTGTGACTTTGGTTTCTCTAGTGATTTTGCTTGTTGATGTCTTTGCTTTTATTTAGCCTTGTTCACCCAGCTATTTCTGTTAGTGTTGTTTGGTTCATAAGTTAGGTGTTTGATTATTCTTGGGGTATGTTTTGTGTGCTTTGTGTATATGTATCAGTTTTGTCATTTAATTCATTGTTCAGTCCGCACTTGCGTTCAGCCCTCTCTCCTAGTTGTTACAGAATAACCGACCTACAATGAACGCAGCGGACAGTGGAGTGAGGCATGTTGCTTGCTTGCCTCCTCCCAAAGATGATGAGGACTTTCAGGTACAGCTGGACTATTTGCAGTCATGTTTCATTTTGGACACTGCAGGTAAACCTGTTGCAATGCCCTCTTTAACTGACTCCCCAGACATGTACGATGGAGAGGAGCGTAATGCTGATGCCTTTGTTCTACAATGTAGCCTGTATTTTCAGTTCCTGACATGCCCTATGCCACCGGAAAAGGCTCTGGTGCTCTTTATGAGGGCAAGACTACAGGGAAAGGCGCATCAGTGGGCAAACCTCATCCTTGCGCACCGGACGGGGGAAGCCTGGACTGTGGAGGGGTTTTTCAAACTCTTACAGGCTAGGTTCTCCGGTGTTGCCCCCCAGCCCTACAGCATGTCTGAGACTGTAGGTGCTACTACACCTCTTCCTGGAGTGGTCTTCTCCACCAGTATGGTGGATTTTCCTAAGACTTTTTTGGGGGGGGTGCTATGAGCCTATGCGTCGGGCCCTCATGTCTCATCAGACCGACCCCATTGGCAATGTGGGGAGGAAGAGGGGACTGAGGGGCGGCGCAAGGGCATGTCCATGTTCCTCCCCAGATGCTCCAGCGGCCTCGGCGCCTCCTAACCCGCAGACAGACATACATTTGCTATCAAATCAAAGCCCACCCTATCCTCTAAAATATTAATATAAACTGATTCCACTGTAGGTAAGGTAGTTAATCACTGTATGTATAGTGACATAGAACATTTGTGGAATTACGGTAAATTGCAAATAATAAACAAAATACAACATGACTGTTGTCCACAAACTTTAAATAAATTATGCATGCAATGTATGGATTATATTCAGATATAACCAAAAAACTTCTCTCTGCCTCAGAGGATGAAACATGGACTACTAAAAGCAACCAGAGCTTCCACTTGCCCAAATAATCCATGTACCTCTGAAGGCAAAGCATGAATGATCTCTGCAGCTTCTGCACTGTTACTGTATCTTTGTACCAGTACTCTCCTAATAAGGTGATACATAATATTTAAAATAATATAACAGGTTTGATTATTATTATTTACTTAAACTATTTCCGCTCTTAAAAAAAAAAAACTCAGGAGTGTTGTGTCCTGTGGTTTTATTTGTTTCTTTGGTGGCATGCTGAAATGAAATGACAAAAAATGTATGTTAAGGTTTCCTGACTAGACAAGACTAACGTTAATGTTGGACAGTCCGTGTCCCAAACAGCACACTCTGGAACATTACATACTGCACTACTGAAAACACTTCAAACCATGGTGTCCTTTTATTTATTCGTTTATTTGTTTTATTCATTATATTTTATTTTTTACACATTCAGTGTAGTAGCAGTTTTGGACGTGGCCAGAGAGTAATGTAACTTTATGTTTCAGGGAGCTTTCTGACAAGTTTTAATATAAACGTTAGCTAACCCAAACCCTCCTAGTCTGGTACCATAACAGCACATTGCAATAAAGCTATTTTATGGTCATATGGTTGGCTATTCATTGCTCTTATCACTGACCTCGCGTTTAACACGGGCGCAAACTACCCGCCGCTCCAGCGAGGCGAGAGCTCGGGTCAGTGACATTGACTGTATATATAATGGACGGTACGTCACCGTTGACTCCCATTGTGAGTTTTTGAAGCCACCAAGATGGCCACAAGGACGCTGCCATCTTGAAAATTGCAGCCAGAGCATGCGCATTAGAACCGGTAGGCAGGACAGTATCTCCGCCAGAGACCTATCTCCGCTCCGACATTTGTTAGGATACGCCCACCAGTATAGACACTTTTGACGTTTTACAAAATAAACAAAGGTAAAAGGTTTTAATATTGCTGTCGAGAGTTTTGCTGTCGAGAGTTTCGCGTTCACGTTTGAGCGTCTGGTATTAGATGTCAACCAACGCAGCTATTAACTGTCAATCACCTTATCGCCACACCCCTTTAAGTAACACTTAATAACTTCTATAAAATCTGTTTATCATAGAGAAAAACACTGGGATAGATACTAACGCAATGGGGTCTTACAGAATTGACAAAATATAATTGCTCAAAAAACTTATTTTACGTGTAATAAAAATTCAAAGTTTGTCGTCCGGCCCGTTCACCAACATGGGAATGGGCGGGGTTAAAAGTTGTACTGCAGCCAGCCACTAGAGGGCAGCTGACTCACGTTTTAAACGTTTTATCACGACAAGAGCTACACAATACTGCTCTAAAACACAGTGCTCTGATAAAGAAGATAAATGGAATGTATGGAAGCCCATTTCCGCCACCTAAAATAAAAAATAAAAATTGCTATCTCATTATTTTGAGATACTAAGTCATTATATACTATAGTATCTCAAAATAATGACTTAGTATCTCGAAATAATGAGATAGCAATTTACTTAATAATGAGAAAAAAATATATGTGCTGTTTTTTTTTACTTTAGGTGGTGGGAATGGGCTTCCATATAAATGTCTGTATTGTAAAGACGACATTTTACCCTGATGCTTTTGTCGGCATTTTTCAGGTGCCCTGGATGCTGCTGCTGAAAAAATCAGAGAATTGGAGGCCAAGGTCAGAGAATTAGAATCTCAGCTCAGGGGCCTGCAAATCAACAGATTTTGTGCAACTGATGAGAAGTTCAGATTCTACACCCGTTTTCCATCAGAGAAGGTATTTTTGATCTTTTGGGAGTCGGTTGCTCCCTCAGCATCCAGGTTGGTGTACTGGAGTAAAGCACAGAGGAACGAGGGTGTGATGGAAATTGAGAAACCAAGTCCAAACCAAAGACTGGCACTTGTGGATGAATTGTTCATGTACTGCTGCCGTGTTGCAGTTGGCCTGAAAGAGAAGGTTCTTGCAGACATCTTTGGGGTCAGCACAACAACTGTAAGCAGAGTTCTCATCACATGGGCCAACTATTTATACCTGGTCTTGGTTTCAGTGCCAACCTGGATGTAAAGGGAACAGGTCCAAGCAACCATGCCAGAGAAGTTTAAACAGTACTGTTCAAACGTTAGAGTGATCCTGGACTGTACAGAAATCAGATGCAAAACTCCATCATCGCTTACACTCCAGTCTGAAACATTTTCAGTGTACAAGAATCACACAACTTTTAGAGCACTGATAGGTGTTGCCCTATGTGGTGTAATCACCTTTGTTTCAAAGCTCTTCACAGGGGCAGTGTCTGACAAAGAAATAACAAGACAGTCTGGAATTCTCAGCCTACTGGAACCAGGAGACAAGGGCAGACAAGGGCTTTATCATTGACCAGATGCTGTCTGATGTTGGTGCAACACTCATCATCCCCCCCTTCAAGAAATCCACCTGCTTCAGCAAGGAGGACACGGAGAAAACACAAGCCATAGCTCGTCTCTGAATCCTGGTGGAGAGAGCTATCAGAAGAGTCAAAGAATACCACATCTGGGACACAACCATTCCTCTTACCCTTTCAGGCTCAGTGAATCTGCTGTGGACTACCGGTTGTTGTAATGACCAACTACCAAGGTCCCTTAGATTTAAACAGTGATGTACCTGTCTAAATTATTCTTCTAACACTGGAAGAAACAAAGATACAAAATTATTTATAGTTCTATTCATGTTTAATGATGGAATGAAGGTTTTTTGTTTATATTATGTTTTTTTTTTGTTACAGACCTGTAACAACTTCTTTAAGAGGCTTCTCTGTCCTCCACTCATTACCTGTATTAATGGCACCAGGATGATGTTTCCTCTTGTGAGTCTTGGTTCCTCCCAAGGTTTCTTCCTATAGTTTTTGAAGGAGATTTTCCTTGACCACTGTTGCCTTTGGCTTGCTCACCAGGGTTTTTTTTTGTTGTTGATGATTCTGGACTTCTATAAGGGTGCTTTGTGTAAAAACCACTATATAAATACATTTCATTTGATGATTAATGTTTATTAAATGTTCCTTTTCTACACAATGTTTGCATATTTCATTAATTAAGGTAACAGGCTGGTAATATAAATACAGATTTAATACATCAGGGTATATACAAAGATTCTTAAGTTGAATTTAATACCTTTTTAATACCTACAAAATATTTTTTAATACCAGCATGACTTAAAGCGGCGACTGAAGTGGCCTCTCGGTTGTTGCTAACCACTGGCCTAAACCAGTCTTTAAACAGGCATGAAAATGGGTCAGTGTCAGTCCTGCCTCCCTCCTGTCGGTCATGTCTTCTGTTTGTCTTTTATTTTGAAATTTCCTAGTTGTGTCTGTCTTCACTCCCCTGCCCCCTCGTTATTGCTTTCTGCTGTGTCTTGTTGAGTCCCTTGGTTGGTTAGTGTATTTAAGTCTTGTGTTTAATCTCTTGTTTGTATGCGATTTGGTATCTTGGTCTTTTGTGTCTGTAATACTAGTCTGTATGTACTCCTTGTATTTTGTATTCCCTATTAGATGTACTTTGTGTGACTTTGGTTTCTCTAGTGATTTTGCTTGTTGATGTCTTTGCTTTTATTTAGCCTTGTTCACCCAGCTATTTCTGTTAGTGTTGTTTGGTTCATAAGTTAGGTGTTTGATTATTCTTGGGGTATGTTTTGTGTGCTTTGTGTATATGTATCAGTTTTGTCATTAAATTCATTGTTCAGTCCGCACTTGCGTTCAGCCCTCTCTCCTAGTTGTTACAGAATAACCGACCTACAATGAACGCAGCGGACAGTGGAGTGAGGCATGTTGCTTGCTTGCCTCCTCCCAAAGATGATGAGGACTTTCAGGTACAGCTGGACTATTTGCAGTCATGTTTCATTTTGGACACTGCAGGTAAACCTGTTGCAATGCCCTCTTTAACTGACTCCCCAGACGTGTACGATGGAGAGGAGCGTAATGCTGATGCCTTTGTTCTACAATGTAGCCTGTATTTTCAGTTCCTGACATGCCCTATGCCACCGGAAAAGGCTCTGGTGCTCTTTATGAGGGCAAGACTACAGGGAAAGGCGCTTCAGTGGGCAAACCTCATCCTTGCGCACCGGACGGGGGAAGCCTGGACTGTGGAGGGGTTTTTCAAACTCTTACAGGCTAGGTTCTCCGGTGTTGCCCCCCAGCCCTACAGCATGTCTGAGACTGTAGGTGCTACTACACCTCTTCCTGGAGTGGTCTTCTCCACCAGTATGGTGGATTTTCCTAAGACTTTTTTGGGGGGGGTGCTATGAGCCTATGCGTCGGGCCCTCATGTCTCATCAGACCGACCCCATTGGCAATGTGGGGAGGAAGAGGGGACTGAGGGGCGGCGCAAGGGCATGTCCATGTTCCTCCCCAGATGCTCCAGCGGCCTCGGCACCTCCTAACCCGCAGACAGACATACATTTGCTATCAAATCAAAGCCCACCCTATCCTCTAAAATATTAATATAAACTGATTCCACTGTAGGTAAGGTAGTTAATCACTGTATGTATAGTGACATAGAACATTTGTGGAATTACGGTAAATTGCAAATAATAAACAAAATACAACATGACTGTTGTCCACAAACTTTAAATAAATTATGCATGCAATGTATGGATTATATTCAGATATAACCAAAAAACTTCTCTCTGCCTCAGAGGATGAAACATGGACTACTAAAAGCAACCTGACCAGAGCTTCCACTTGCCCAAATAATCCATGTACCTCTGAAGGCAAAGCATGAATGATCTCTGCAGCTTCTGCACTGTTACTGTATCTTTGTACCAGTACTCTCCTAATAAGGTGATACATAATATTTAAAATAATATAACAGGTTTGATTATTATTATTTACTTAAACTATTTCCGCTCTTAAAAAAAAAACTCAGGAGTGTTGTGTCCTGTGGTTTTATTTGTTTCTTTGGTGGCATGCTGAAATGAAATGACAAAAAATGTATGTTAAGGTTTCCTGACTAGACAAGACTAACGTTAATGTTGGACAGTCCGTGTCCCAAACAGCACACTCTGGAACATTACATACTGCACTACTGAAAACACTTCAAACCATGGTGTCCTTTTATTTATTCGTTTATTTGTTTTATTCATTATATTTTATTTTTTACACATTCAGTGTAGTAGCAGTTTTGGACGTGGCCAGAGAGTAATGTAACTTTATGTTTCAGGGAGCTTTCTGACAAGTTTTAATATAAACGTTAGCTAACCCAAACCCTCCTAGTCTGGTACCATAACAGCACATTGCAATAAAGCTATTTTATGGTCATATGGTTGGCTATTCATTGCTCTTATCACTGACCTCGCGTTTAACACGGGCGCAAACTACCCGCCGCTCCAGCGAGGCGAGAGCTCGGGTCAGTGACATTGACTGTATATATAATGGACGGTACGTCACCGTTGACTCCCATTGTGAGTTTTTGAAGCCACCAAGATGGCCACAAGGACGCTGCCATCTTGAAAATTGCAGCCAGAGCATGCGCATTAGAACCGGTAGGCAGGACAGTATCTCCGCCAGAGACCTATCTCCGCTCCGACATTTGTTAGGATACGCCCACCAGTATAGACACTTTTGACGTTTTACAAAATAAACAAAGGTAAAAGGTTTTAATATTGCTGTCGAGAGTTTTGCTGTCGAGAGTTTCGCGTTCACGTTTGAGCGTCTGGTATTAGATGTCAACCAACGCAGCTATTAACTGTCAATCACCTTATCGCCACACCCCTTTAAGTAACACTTAATAACTTCTATAAAATCTGTTTATCATAGAGAAAAACACTGGAAGAGATACTAACGCAATGGGGTCTTACAGAATTGACAAAATATAATTGCTCAAAAAACTTATTTTACGTGTAATAAAAATTCAAAGTTTGTCGTCCGGCCCGTTCACCAACATGGGAATGGGCGGGGTTAAAAGTTGTACTGCAGCCAGCCACTAGAGGGCAGCTGACTCACGTTTTAAACGTTTTATCACGACAAGAGCTACACAATACTGCTCTAAAACACAGTGCTCTGATAAAGAAGATAAATGGAATGTATGGAAGCCCATTTCCGCCACCTAAAATAAAAAATAAAAATTGCTATCTCATTATTTTGAGATACTAAGTCATTATATACTATAGTATCTCAAAATAATGACTTAGTATCTCGAAATAATGAGATAGCAATTTACTTAATAATGAGAAAAAAATATATGTGCTGTTTTTTTTACTTTAGGTGGTGGGAATGGGCTTCCATATAAATGTCTGTATTGTAAAGACGACATTTTACCCTGATGCTTTTGTCGGCATTTTTCAGGTGCCCTGGATGCTGCTGCTGAAAAAATCAGAGAATTGGAGGCCAAGGTCAGAGAATTAGAATCTCAGCTCAGGGGCCTGCAAATCAACAGATTTTGTGCAACTGATGAGAAGTTCAGATTCTACACCCGTTTTCCATCAGAGAAGGTATTTTTGATCTTTTGGGAGTCGGTTGCTCCCTCAGCATCCAGGTTGGTGTACTGGAGTAAAGCACAGAGGAACGAGGGTGTGATGGAAATTGAGAAACCAAGTCCAAGCCAAAGACTGGCACAACAAGACTGGAAATAACAAGACAGTCTGGAATTCTCAGCCTACTGGAACCAGGAGATGCATGCATGGCAGACAAGGGCTTTGTCATTGACCAGATGCTGTCTGATGTTGGTGCAACACTCATCATCCCCCCCTTCAAGAAATCCACCTGCTTCAGCAAGGAGGACATGGAGAAAACACAAGCCATAGCTCGTCTCTGAATCCTGGTGGAGAGAGCTATCAGAAGAGTCAAAGAATACCACATCTGGCACACAACCATTCCTCTTACCCTTTCAGGCTCAGTGAATCTGCTGTGGACTACCGGTTGTTGTAATGACCAACTACCAAGGTCCCTTAGATTTAAACAGTGATGTACCTGTCTAAATTATTCTTGTAACACTGGAAGAAACAAAGATACAAAATTATTTATAGTTCTATTCATGTTTAATGATGGAATGAAGGTTTTTTGTTTATATTATGTTTTTTTTTTTTTTGTTACAGACCTGTAACAACTTCTTTAAGAGGCTTCTCTGTCCTCCACTCATTACCTGTATTAAGGGCACCAGGATGATGTTTCCTCTTGTGAGTCTTGGTTCCTCCCAAGGTTTCTTCCTATAGTTTTTGAAGGAGATTTTCCTTGACCACTGTTGCCTTTGGCTTGCTCACCAGGGTTTTTTTTTTGTTGTTGATGATTCTGGACTTCTATAAGGGTGCTTTGTGTAAAAACCACTATATAAATACATTTCATTTGATGATTAATGTTTATTAAATGTTCCTTTTCTACACAATGTTTGCATATTTCATTAATTAAGGTAACAGGCTGGTAATATAAATACAGATTTAATACATCAGGGTATATACAAAGATTCTTAAGTTGAATTTAATACCTTTTTAATACCTACAAAATATTTTTTAATACCAGCATGACTTAAAGCGGCGACTGAAGTGGCCTCTCGGTTGTTGCTAACCACTGGCCTAAACCAGTCTTTAAACAGGCATGAAAATGGGTCAGTGTCAGTCCTGCCTCCCTCCTGTCGGTCATGTCTTCTGTTTGTCTTTTATTTTGAAATTTCCTAGTTGTGTCTGTCTTCACTCCCCTGCCCCCTCGTTATTGCTTTCTGCTGTGTCTTGTTGAGTCCCTTGGTTGGTTAGTGTATTTAAGTCTTGTGTTTAATCTCTTGTTTGTATGCGATTTGGTATCTTGGTCTTTTGTGTCTGTAATACTAGTCTGTATGTACTCCTTGTATTTTGTGTGACTTTGGTTTCTCTAGGGGTATTGCTTGTTGATGTCTTTGCTTTTATTTAGCCTTGTCCACCCAGCTATTCCTGTTAGTGTTGTTTGGTTCATAAGTTAGGTGTTTGATTATTCTTGGGGTATGTTTTGTGTGCTTTGTGTATATGTATCAGTTTTGTCATTAAATTCATTGTTCAGTCCGCACTTGCGTTCAGCCCTCTCTCCTAGTTGTTACCGAATAACCGACCTACAATGAACGCAGCGGACAGTGGAGTGAGGCATGTTGCTTGCTTGCCTCCTCCCAAAGATGATGAGGACTTTCAGGTACAGCTGGACTATTTGCAGTCATGTTTCATTTTGGACACTGCAGGTAAACCTGTTGCAATGCCCTCTTTAACTGACTCCCCAGACATGTACGATGGAGAGGAGCGTAATGCTGATGCCTTTGTTCTACAATGTAGCCTGTATTTTCAGTTCCTGACATGCCCTATGCCACCGGAAAAGGCTCTGGTGCTCTTTATGAGGGCAAGACTACAGGGAAAGGCGCTTCAGTGGGCAAACCTCATCCTTGCGCACCGGACGGAGGAAGCCTGGACTGTGGAGGGGTTTTTCAAACTCTTACAGGCTAGGTTCTCCGGTGTTGCCCCCCAGCCCTACAGCATGTCTGAGACTGTAGGTGCTACTACACCTCTTCCTGGAGTGGTCTTCTCCACCAGTATGGTGGATTTTCCTAAGACTTTTTTTGGGGGGGTGCTATGAGCCTATGCGTCGGGCCCTCATGTCTCATCAGACCGACCCCATTGGCAATGTGGGGAGGAAGAGGGGACTGAGGGGCGGCGCAAGGGCATGTCCATGTTCCTCCCCAGATGCTCCAGCGGCCTCGGCGCCTCCTAACCCGCAGACAGACATACATTTGCTATCAAATCAAAGCCCATCCTATCCTCTAAAATATTAATATAAACTGATTCCACTGTAGGCAAGGTAGTTAATCACTGTATGTATAGTGACATAGAACATTTGTGGAATTACGGTAAATTGCAAATAAACAAAGTACAACATGACTGTTGTCCACAAACTTTAAATAAATTATGCATGCAATGTATGGATTATATTCAGATATAACCAAAAAACTTCTCTCTGCCTCAGAGGATGAAACATGGACTACTAAAAGCAACCAGAGCTTCCACTTGCCCAAATAATCCATGTACCTCTGAAGGCAAAGCATGAATGATCTCTGCAGCTTCTGCACTGTTACTGTATCTTTGTACCAGTACTCTCCTAATAAGGTGATACATAATATTTAAAATAATATAACAGGTTTGATTATTATTATTTACTTAAACTATTTCCGCTCTTTAAAAAAAAAACTCAGGAGTGTTGTGTCCTGTGGTTTTATTTGTTTCTTTGGTGGCATGCTGAAATGAAATGACAAAAAATGTATGTTAAGGTTTCCTGACTAGACAAGACTAACGTTAATGTTGGACAGTCCGTGTCCCAAACAGCACACTCTGGAACATTACATACTGCACTACTGAAAACACTTCAAACCATGGTGTCCTTTTATTTATTCGTTTATTTGTTTTATTCATTATATTTTATTTTTTACACATTCAGTGTAGTAGCAGTTTTGGACGTGGCCAGAGAGTAATGTAACTTTATGTTTCAGAGAGCTTTCTGACAAGTTTTAATATAAACGTTAGCTAACCCAAACCCTCCTAGTCTGGTACCATAACAGCACATTACAATAAAGCTATTTTATGGTCATATGGTTGGCTATTCATTGCTCTTATCACTGACCTCGCGTTTAACACGGGCGCAAACTACCCGCCGCTCCAGCGAGGCGAGAGCTCGGGTCAGTGACATTGACTGTATATATAATGGACGGTACGTCACCGTTGACTCCCATTGTGAGTTTTTGAAGCCACCAAGATGGCCACAAGGACGCTGCCATCTTGAAAATTGCAGCCAGAGCATGCGCATTAGAACCGGTAGGCAGGACAGTATCTCCGCCAGAGACCTATCTCCGCTCCGACATTTGTTAGGATACGCCCACCAGTATAGACACTTTTGACGTTTTACAAAATAAACAAAGGTAAAAGGTTTTAATATTGCTGTCGAGAGTTTTGCTGTCGAGAGTTTCGCGTTCACGTTTGAGCGTCTGGTATTAGATGTCAACCAACGCAGCTATTAACTGTCAATCACCTTATCGCCACACCCCTTTAAGTAACACTTAATAACTTCTATAAAATCTGTTTATCATAGAGAAAAACACTGGAAGAGATACTAACGCAATGGGGTCTTACAGAATTGACAAAATATAATTGCTCAAAAAACTTATTTTACGTGTAATAAAAATTCAAAGTTTGTCGTCCGGCCCGTTCACCAACATGGGAATGGGCGGGGTTAAAAGTTGTACTGCAGCCAGCCACTAGAGGGCAGCTGACTCACGTTTTAAACGTTTTATCACGACACACAATACTGCTCTAAAACACAGTGCTCTGATAAAGAAGATAAATGGAATGTATGGAAGCCCATTTCCGCCACCTAAAATAAAAAATAAAAATTGCTATCTCATTATTTTGAGATACTAAGTCATTATATACTATAGTATCTCAAAATAATGACTTAGTATCTCGAAATAATGAGATAGCAATTTACTTAATAATGAGAAAAAAATATATGTGCTTTTTTTTTTACTTTAGGTGGTGGGAATGGGCTTCCATATAAATGTCTGTATTGTAAAGACGACATTTTACCCTGATGCTTTTGTCGGCATTTTTCAGGTGCCCTGGATGCTGCTGCTGAAAAAATCAGAGAATTGGAGGCCAAGGTCAGAGAATTAGAATCTCAGCTCAGGGGCCTGCAAATCAACAGATTTTGTGCAACTGATGAGAAGTTCAGATTCTACACCCGTTTTCCATCAGAGAAGGTATTTTTGATCTTTTGGGAGTCGGTTGCTCCCTCAGCATCCAGGTTGGTGTACTGGAGTAAAGCACAGAGGAACGAGGGTGTGATGGAAATTGAGAAACCAAGTCCAAACCAAAGACTGGCACTTGTGGATGAATTGTTCATGTACTGCTGCCGTGTTGCAGTTGGCCTGAAAGAGAAGGTTCTTGCAGACATCTTTGGGGTCAGCACAACAACTGTAAGCAGAGTTCTCATCACATGGGCCAACTATTTATACCTGGTCTTGGTTTCAGTGCCAACCTGGATGTAAAGGGAACAGGTCCAAGCAACCATGCCAGAGAAGTTTAAACAGTACTGTTCAAACGTTAGAGTGATCCTGGACTGTACAGAAATCAGATGCAAAACTCCATCATCGCTTACACTCCAGTCTGAAACATTTTCAGTGTACAAGAATCACACAACTTTTAGAGCACTGATAGGTGTTGCCCTATGTGGTGTAATCACCTTTGTTTCAAAGCTCTTCACAGGGGCAGTGTCTGACAAAGAAATAACAAGACAGTCTGGAATTCTCAGCCTACTGGAACCAGGAGACAAGGGCAGACAAGGGCTTTATCATTGACCAGATGCTGTCTGATGTTGGTGCAACACTCATCATCCCCCCCTTCAAGAAATCCACCTGCTTCAGCAAGGAGGACACGGAGAAAACACAAGCCATAGCTCGTCTCTGAATCCTGGTGGAGAGAGCTATCAGAAGAGTCAAAGAATACCACATCTGGGACACAACCATTCCTCTTACCCTTTCAGGCTCAGCGAATCTGCTGTGGACTACCGGTTGTTGTAATGACCAACTACCAAGGTCCCTTAGATTTAAACAGTGATGTACCTGTCTAAATTATTCTTCTAACACTGGAAGAAACAAAGATACAAAATTATTTATAGTTCTATTCATGTTTAATGATGGAATGAAGGTTTTTTGTTTATATTATGTTTTTTTTTTTGTTACAGACCTGTAACAACTTCTTTAAGAGGCTTCTCTGTCCTCCACTCATTACCTGTATTAATGGCACCAGGATGATGTTTCCTCTTGTGAGTCTTGGTTCCTCCCAAGGTTTCTTCCTATAGTTTTTGAAGGAGATTTTCCTTGACCACTGTTGCCTTTGGCTTGCTCACCAGAATTTTTTTTGTTGTTGATGATTCTGGACTTCTATAAGGGTGCTTTGTGTAAAAACCACTATATAAATACATTTCATTTGATGATTAATGTTTATTAAATGTTCCTTTTCTACACAATGTTTGCATATTTCATTAATTAAGGTAACAGGCTGGTAATATAAATACAGATTTAATACATATTAGCATGGGGGCATAAAGCACAACTTCTAGGTTACTCCAGGACTAGGGTAGGGAACCACTGCACAAAAACATTGAGTATACAGTGGTACCTCGAGATACGAGTTTAATCCGTTCCAGACCCGTGCTCGTATCTCGAACTGCTCGGTTCTGGAAGCAATTTAACAATGTAAAGTATTGTAATTGGTTCCGGTCCTTAAAAAAGTCACAAAACTAGCGTAAATGTGGGGAAAAAAGACATGTTCTTTATTAATAAAGGCACACGCAACATGTATAATTAAACAATAAAATAAATGTAGGAGAAATAGTTATTACAGTACAGTAGTATCAATAAACATGGTACAGTACAGTAAGTACGTACTGTAATCCTTAAATGGCGCTGCGGGGGGTGGGGGGAGTGGGGGGTGTTGTACGAGTCTACTTCACCGGACATACCACACATATGCTTAACAATAGAAACACTTTCACAGTCTAAACGAGACAGGCGAATTAAAGCTGAGAAGACAAAAGGGAGGGGGGAGGGAGTACGGGGGGTGAGGAACCTGATCGATGCACCGGACACACGTACGTACATGCTGAACAATAGAAATTAACAGAGAACATGTTTCAACTGTAAAAAATCTTTTTTTCCATATAGTACTGTACTGCCACCTAGTGGTTCATGCTCGTATCTCGAGCGTGCACTCGGGTGTCGAACAGAAATTTTGCTCGTCTCGGTGCTCGCATCTTGGATCGCTCGTATATAGAGCAGCTCGTATCTCGAGGTACCACTGTACTGGCAGGCAAAATAAAGTCACAATAACAAAAACAATGAATTATGTACAAGAATGTTACATAAAAATGTAGGATATGAGCCCCTTTAATACTAAAATGCTGGCCCATCACTGCACATTCAGATAGGTTTCCATATAGGTGTTGAAAAAGAAAAGGTCAAGTTTCATCTTCATTTCCCTGAGCACAGAGTCATCTCGCCAAACTCTCAACTGTGAGGTCGCTTTTGGTAGATGTGATAAAATCACACCAGAGCAAACCAGTTACTACCAACTGGCCTTGAACCTGCCAAAAGTACTTGTGGTTCCTTTTCAGTTTGGCCTGACCATTGATGAACCTGATGTGTGTGGCGTCCGATATACAGTCAATGTTTGGGCATTTGACTTCAGCAAGCCCAAAGGGAAGATGTGCAGAAGGATCATATACCTTAGCATCAGGGCTGGTACCAAGGTAAGGTGCATCAGGATGTATTAAAAATCCAGACAGTAACACATCTACATTACACAGGTCACTATACTGCTGCAAGACCTCTGGCTCTAGGTCAATACCCCTCTTCATGGCTGACGTCTGCCGCACCCCCTTTAGGATCCTGACTGCTAAAGCCTGACTAGATGACTCCCCCTGAACATTGCAAACTTCCCCAAATCTGCTGGAGGTCAATCGTGGCTGACGCACTTGCTTCCACAGTGGATTTTCTGACAGGCCCCTTGTGTTCTTCTCAATGATGCTGGATAACTCACTAGTGATCTCTAAACTCTCTAAATGGTAAAAGTGATGGTAATTTGGAACAAAATGAAGATGTTGTTCCAAATTTTAGCCATGTACTGGAAGCTGTGGGAATAAGGGGGCATTACCATGCTTACTGATTTCTTGTGTTACCACTGGTGGACACTGATATGACTTTAGTGGACTCAAAATTTGGACCTGTCCCACATGGTTCAGTTCTCTCATATCAGATAAGCCGCACAAGACCTTGCAAATTCCTGGTTGTGGTCTAAGGTCTCTTTTTTTTTTGAGTAAATCTTTTTATTGTCAGTTTTAATTTTAACACTGAACATAGGGGAGCAGAGTACATATATTACAGAGATTTCCATTGCACAGGTTCATAAGACAACACATACACATTCATCTCACAGAGTGAGTGAACTAATAAGAGAGAGGAGAATAAAATAAAAAATAAAATAAAATAAAAGAACACCCCAACCCCTCCTTACATAGACATAGTCCCTAGGCGCTAAGCAAGGAGCTCGTCACTCCATATCTTACTCTGTATCAGGCTTTTACACGATTCTGAACAACAACAGCATATCAGGCCTTGAAGACAGGGAGAGAGGTCATATCGTTATTCTGGAATTGCTGTAAGTAAAAGCTTTTCCATAAAAGCAAAAAAAGGCTTCCATGATCTTTCAAATTTGGAGAGAGAACCGTTCAGAGTGCATCGAATTCGTTCCAGAGTACAATACAGAAGGACATCTCTGATCCACTCGGGATATGTGGGTGGAGCAGGGAGCTTCCATTTTAATAAAATTAGACGTCTTGCTAATAAGGTCACAAAGGCCACAAAATCAGAGCGATATTTTGGCAAGAACAGTTCAGGTGGTGTAACACCGAATACGGCTGTGACAGGGTTAGGATCAAACTGTAGCTCCAAAACCTCTGATAGTGTTGAAAAGATTTCAGTCCAGAACGTGAACAGTGATGGGCACTGCCAGAGCATGTGTATTAGGGAGGCGGGACTTTGGTGGCAGCGATCACATTTTGGGTCCACATCTGGGTAAATTTTGTTAAGTCTAACTTTAGTCCAATATACCCGATGAAAGACTTTACATTGGATCATTCCATGTCTGGCACAATAGGATGATGAATGGATCCTATACAATATTTGCTGCCAGTCATCATCGGGCAGGGGCACACCTAGATCCTTCTCCCATTGTTCTTTAAGATTCAGTAAGGGTGTAGTTTGGACCGAGCTAATTAAGTTGTATAGATGAGAAATAATTTTCTTAAATGTAGTTTGCGGTCTTAAAAACTCATCGAATGGTGTAGACCAGGGGTACTCAACTGGCGGACCGCGGTCCGGATCCGGACCCGAACGCAGTCCTGTCCGGACCCAATCTCATTCCTGATTAACTGGATACGGACCAAAACAAAACCGGAGCATTTATTTCAGGGCTATTGACAAAACACTCCGTCACGAGTGTTACGTTTACCACCCCCGCTCAACAACTTACGTTCGCCACCCTCTCAACAATTTAAAATAAAAGCCTGCCTGGTTGACGCTTCGCGAGCGGCGCGAGGGTCCGCGCGGCGAAAATGACGTAATCGCTGTGGCTCCGCGTGTGCGCGAGTGCCTCGCGCGCTGTCGGTTCGCGAGGTCGTGCACCTCTCGAATTTTGTAACTTCGCGCGCGCCGCGCTTCAGCGCAATGAACAAAGTCACGTTTTCAGGGTTCATACACCTTTATAAGGTGGAATTCAAGCACTTGTACGTCACTTTCAAGGTCCATTTTCAAGGCTTTACGTTCGCCACCCCCCCCCCCGCTCAACAACTTACGTTCGCCACCCCCGCAACGGACCTCAGGTCACAGGTATCTGGCAAAATTGGACCGCGGACAAATTTAGTTGAGTACGCCTGGTGTAGACTGTGGAGTTAGTGGAAACTGGGGGTTCATTGAGTTAGCAAAACTGCGCACTTGAAGGTAACGGAAGAAATCGGTCTAAGGTCTCTTAACAGGGCTCCAGCTGATAAAACTGCTGGGTCAGGAAGGGGTCCTAAAAAACAAAAACTATCAGTCCTACCAACCGCTAAAAAGGCGTGGGCGATGTTAAAACAACAGAACATGAGAGGGAGTGTGTTATTTCGAATATCATCATCACAGACGTGATGTTATTCGCGATAACACATGTCCTCAAGTGTTCTATTGCTTTCATACAACAATTTTTACAAAATAAAGAGGATAAATCAAAGAAGCCCTGAATTTCATATTGAATATGCTTTAATATTGACAATATCTTCCACCAAAAACTAGTTCCACATGTATAACGAGTGCTGTCTCTCGTTATAAAGTATTGTCAATATTAAGACATATTCAGTATGACATTTAGGGCTTCTATGACTTATTTTCTTTCTTTATTTTGTAAAAACTGTTGTATAAAAGCAACTCTCGAGGTTGTGTGTTATGTTATCATGAATAACACAGTCCCTCTCTATTGCTTAATTATACCAAATTATATTATTAAAATACTCACCTGGGTATGCTCGATAGAATGTAGACTTAACACAGCTTCGTCCTGGTGCCTTTGGCTTCCGTACCACAAGTTCATCTATGGGTTCTGGACGAATCCCCTTTAACAAATGCAGAAACAGTCACCAGAAGAGTTACCAGTTAATTAAAACACCTGCCCTGTAGCTACCTTCACTGGCCATTTTATCAGGTCAATACATCACAGTGACCTTAAGTGTACAATTACTGTCTGCAGAGCCGCAGCTGATCTGCAAAATACCCCCTCTGTACCACATTCACAGCAGTGACACTGACATTGTTTGGTATATCAGACATAACAGTCCCATGCAAGTATGGGAATGTCATATATAGTATAAGTATATAGCATGGGGCGTACACGGGCACTAATATACTGTGAAGACCAACTGCTTGACTGCAGGATGCAACTGTTTACCAACAATTTGAACCTGCAAACTTTAAACTATCAAACTGGTTCAGACATCTTACCTGGTTCCTTGGTCTGTGCCATGTTTGAAGGACACTAGTGCATGATAGTGGTGGTGGCACTGTTTTTGCCCCCATTGTGCTGTAGTGTGCAGCTTGAAAAAGCAGTGCAACCAAATGGTTACACAAAGCCGAAGCTGTTTAACACCACAGGCTTCATAACTGCTTGCAGTACAACCTTGAAAGAAAGAACAACAACATTAGAATAAAAGATGCAGATGTTACACTATAAGAATACACTCACTCATAAGGAATGGTTAAGTTAAAAAAATCTAATTCTCACAATTTTCCACTTAAGTGTAGCAGATTGGCAAAAACATTTTCCCCTATTTCAGTGAAAAAAATGGAGCCGCAAAGCTTAAAAGACTTTGAATCACTGGATGCCAATTATCACCCAAACCGTTTCCATAACTACAAGCCCAAAACTTACCTCAATCCACTAAAACAGCATACAAGATCTGTAGGGAGTTCAGACTAGTCGATATGATTCAAGACATAGAACTTAAGGATTCAGGTGACTCTTGACTTTCAGTAATTAATAGCCACATTAGTATTGCAGCTTCAGTTTAAAACTAAAGCAAAATTTGGAAACCCAACATGTATTGGCTGATCAATGTAACTGAAAGGAACAAATTATAAACTTTAAACTGTCCAAAACTGCACCCTATTCACTACATAGTTTTGAGATTTGTTTTTTTTGTGTGCCTGAAATTAAACTGAGGAACAGTTTAAATCCTACCATGCACTGCATTAGACTTAGGTGTCCAATGATGTGGCAATCCTTACAGCAGTCCTGAGGACCCCACAGCAGGGGCGAGGCTAGGGTATTTTTAGTGGTGCTAAAGCACCACCGTGAAGTTGCTCAGCACCCCCTGGCTCAACACATTTTTTAAATATTATATTATGCAAAAACCTTGCTCTGTACCTGCGCAATACTTTGGTATTGTGCCTCTGTGAGCACTGGGGGCTGGGCACCCCTAAAGACCAGATCCTAAAATCGCCCCTGCCCCACAGCATTAACATTTCTGCATTTGCCCTCATTTAGTGAACCTGATTCTACTCATTTGTGATATACAAAGAGTTGCCAGTTTATTAGAACACTTGCCCTGTAGCTACCTTCACTGGTCACGTTATCAGGTGTGTAAGAAGAAATAAAATATAATGCACTAGAGGGCACCGGCTAATGCATGTGGATGTTTCTAAGGAATACGGAGTAGGGCATCGTTTCGGACTCCTGAACATTGAGAAACCTGTAGTGTATGGGGCTCCTCGTTTTTTCTCATCGACCGGTAACACCTTGCCTGCACCACTACTTCCTCATTCACTATATCTGACACTGCATTTGAAAGGGGGAGAGTTAGCTTGATTAGCTTACTGACAACTTCACCTGTGGAGAGCTAAAGGCTTGTTACAGACACATCTTGACATTCTCATTTAAAACTGAAAATATGCTGTACTACTTTGTTACATTAACGTTAGATAAATAGCCCTCCGTTAACAGCTACTTGCTATAATTACCACTAGTTAACAGGTTTGTTAGCTACTAGCTAGTACAGAGTAGGCTAACTTAGTTAGCTAACTAATGTTTGCAAGTCACTTACCTTGGGCGCCCAATGGAGAATGGGTTCTTCCTGGAGTTTTTCCTTGCCATGGTCATTTTTTACGGGGTATATACAGAATATTAAGACAACATGAGGGTTAAGAGAAAACCCTCAACAAACATAAGCTACCATAAACGCATACAATTTTGTACACATGAAAAGCTTGTATTAATATACAGAATCCACTGCCATTTTGTTATGAACCATTCATTTTAAAGATGGCTGCAGACTTGGCAAAGACTAGAGTAAACTAATTGAAGACAGGAACATGACACAGATGAAACATGACAAACGAGGGGCTGAACAGGCATGGAACAGGTAAACAATACAAGGAAGGGGAACACTGAGGGTGAGAAGTGTCTCACCCCGCGGAGTGCTCTGACCCAAATGGGCAGCCAGGACAGGAAACTGGTTGGGGCAAGGGAACAGGATTGAGGAGTAGAGCAAACGTGGGGGGTCTGGTTGAGACATAGGAATGAGCCTGGGGGAGACAGAGCGGATAACGGAGGAAGACAGATGGAAGTCAAGAAGAGAGCGGTCTGGGAGTAGGGGAAGAGGTTAACACAATGGTAAGACAAACATGCACAGGGACCAGATGGACAGCTGCATGGCTGGACGAGTGCAGGCCCCAGGCGGGCCTCTGGAACGGGTGCAGGCCCCAGGCGGGCCTCTGGAACGGGTGCAGGCCCCAGGCGGGCCTCTGGAACAGGTCTCGCTGTGGCAGATGATACGGTGTAATAGGGCAGCGCTGTAGCTGACAAGATGGTGTCCGGGGGGGGGGGGGGGTTGTTTTCAAACAGCATCTGTATACTTCTCTGTATATTTGATAAGTGTTTACTGTTTTCGTTTTTGTACACACACACACACACACACACACACATACATATATATATATATACATTGAATTGCAGTACCTTTTTAAATTTTGTTTTTATTTCTTACATTACCAGCATTAACTCCTTGTCAATGTGAAAACTGTTATTATTTGGCTTCCCTCTTAGGTATGTTACAGTACTCTATAAAATGTGCACATAATGACAATTACACTGTTTTAAGCTTTTAATTTTTTTTTCCAATAAATGTTGAGCATATTGTAATATTTTACATATTTTTTAAATGCTCTTTTAATTACAAAATTTTCACAATTGTTTCAGCCAAACCCATGACCTTGCCATTGCTAGTGCTTTGCTTAGTAGCAAATATGTACCATTAAGTTAATAATTGTGCCATTCACATATTTTTTATTTTTATATATTCTGCAACATTCTAGAGTAAGGGGGGATCAGGGAGTTGAGAATGTCCAGATAGCACGCTTCATGTTCAGTCCGTGGTACTGGGAGGAGCAGTTTCATTTCTGGAAAAAGTGTCCACAACCAGCGGTGCGTTTAAACCAAAATATGTATCAGACATTCTCATATTCTCTTTAATCCTGTGAAGATCTCTGAGATTAAGGATACACAAACTGTAGTCTTGTTTTCAAGTAACATTGTAGGCTTTGATGATTTTTCTGCTCTTAATGTAACAATTAACGCTTTTAGTTGATTAAAAATTACATGCTTTTACCTGTGTTTTGGCCTTAACCCAAATTTTAATGTTATTCAGGAATTCTAACATGCTTTCTATAAGTAATTATTTCGAAACAGGACCATTCCATATTGTAAATGGAGGCTACTACAGCAGTACTTACTGTCTTCTGAGGTGCAGTACTTTTACTTTTTAGTATCGAGAGATTATGGAGAGATGTGTGGACTGCAGTGACCAGCGTGTACTATGATGTCCTCCACTATCTTGAGGAAGGCAACTATCTTGACATGGCAGACCAAACATACATTTTCTGTTGCCATTATACCTTTGTACCAAGACTTCAAGATGACCTAGACATTTTTCAAGATGGCTGGGACAATCACCAGAAGGCAACAGGACTCCAAACCAACTGTGGGCAATAGGACACGTTTATCAGCCAGTTCAGGAGCCCCAAAATGAGGAGGTGGGTATGTTGTTACCCATCACATGTCTGTATTTACTCTAATACACTTGGAAGTTTTTTTGATTCAACACTGACCCTGGATTACCCAGTCCTGCATATTTTTGTGTATTTCTTCCTCTAACACACCTCCTTAACCTAATAGAGGGTTTGTTAATGAACGTATTTGGTGGTATGGATGCAGGGTAAATAGTAACATGTAGGGCATGAGGTACTCCAGGACCAGGGTTTAGAACCCCTGGTTTAAGCCAGGTCAGGTTTAAGTACTATAAGAAATCTCAAACTATTGGTTGGTACAACGCACTTCCTTGATTTTTGCTTTTTTATTTTTTATCTAGGCATTGGACATCCCAGAGATTGACTGGGAGAGCAGTGGGTTACCTCACATTAGAAATGCTGGAATTCATGTTGCTGCAACAGGCTGTCCACTTACAGCAGAGCAGTTTACAGCACTCAGAGACCTCATTGACCCCAGAGCAACATCACAGTCACGTGGTGCTGACATCTACATGGCTGCTGTGCAGTTCTACCAGACTCTTTGAGTGAGAGGTTTATGAATGTGTTTTGGAGGATGATGGGGGTGAAGGCAAGAAAACTGCTGCAGTGGATCGTTTTCAAATAGAAAAGACTGGAAATGTTAAGACACTATTGCCTTAAACATTTAAGTTTTCATCAATGTCTTAAAACTAGTAGTTTCCTAATAGGAAGTATAAAGATATCCCATAAAAGCTTAAATGTATTCATTACAATTTTATTTGTAATTCACAATGTCAAGTAGAACACAAATAAAAGTTTATGTACTTCCAAGATTGTCACTTGTGACCAATATTTTGTTAATGAAAGGTGGTGTATGGTAACAAAAAAGGGTTTATGCATTACAGTAGAGAAACACTTCTCTGCAGAATGTAAACAGACATTCAAAGACATGCACAATTGTAACAATGCTTGCACAGTCAGCATGTTAATAAAAGTAATAATAAAAATTAGTGGTGGGCCGTTAACGGCATTAACGCCGATAACGGCCCACCACTAATATATATATATTTATGTCTATATAGGATATATATATGGTAAAATGTAACCATGGTCAAAGAAAATTTTTTCCACTTAGAAAATCAACAGATCCTCTAGAGCAGGGGTCACCAACATGGCGCCCGCAAGGACGTCATGAGTCGCCCGCGGGCCTGTTCTAAAAATAGCTCACAATGAGCTGCATCTTTTTTTTTTTTGCTACTATTAGAGATTGTCCGCGATTGCCGTGTGGCTACTAGCTAGCGGGCTATGTAAATAATGTACTCGCCAACCAACAAACAATAGCAAAATGTAACGCAATCACCATAATTGTACTGTCCTTCCAACTTTGCACTGTGCAGAGGAGGAACTGGCAGCAAGGTTGAACACTTCTCTTCCATTAATACTCTGAAGACCACAGGTTGTCCACAGGTTTAATAACGTAGAAAGTGTGAAACTGAATAAAAACTACAACAAAATACAATTACAACATATACTATTGTAATAATACACGGTCCCTACAGTGTAACATAGCATACATTGACACTGTATTAGTGCACTATAAACATTTGGCTTCAATAATATATGACAGCTACAGAATAAATTTATCTGATATTGCAATATATCATGATAGAACTAAATATAAGTAAATAAACAATATACATACAGACGATACCACGAAAGACGAAGGATGAAGGCAGATGCATGTGGATTATCTGTCAGTCATCAAACACATGTAAAACATCCATGAACTTTCTACTTCCTGTGATGTTACTGACTATTTACAAAATCACTAATAGGAGGTGCTAAAGCTACACTTACAACACTAACAGCACAAGCTAACAGCACAATAATAATTGAAAGAAACTCATACCAGTCTCAATGAACTGCTGAAAATATCCCGAGATGCGACACTTGTTTTCCAGTGGTCAGTCGTCATCATCATCATCTGCACTGCTTTCAGTGGGCCAGCGTATGTATGGGAGCAATATCTTAAAAACAAAAGCACTCAAGACTCCTGCTGTTTGTATATGTCTAGGTCATGTACACCACATAAATGTGTTATCGAAAATTGTTTTCTTTAAAAAATATGTACATAAACATACCTGTGGCATAAGTGAATATTCACTTTCCTTTGGAAAAACCTGCACATCTTTCCTTTCAATCAACAGTGACCACACCTTGGTTTCCTTTAGTCCTTTCCAAATTTGTTTCAACTGACGCAATCGTCTACCAATTACCTGCAGATTTGGCAAAAGTCACAATACAATACTGCTTAATTTCATGTAATGTATTAAAATTTGCAGTGAAATGGAATGTGTAGATAGGGCATGTTACCGCATGTGACAAAAGGCGTTCAAAGAGCCACCTTCTGTTTGTATTGGTTGGGCCAGGTAGATCCCAAGAAAGATTCAAGGACAGTCTGGCATTCATCTTCACTGAGTTCATCATCTCCATCAACCTGGACATAAATGGCTGCAACAACTTTTTCAATAAAAATAGAAAGAAAAAAAAATTAAACACATGATGTACATACCAATTTGATGATTTCTCGTATATCATGGTCAGGACAATCTTCTATTTGCACTGTGGCTGTCTCAGGTGAATCATGGACAATTGCTCTGCTGAGTCCAGGCAGCCGAGGCCCCCCATGTAAGAATGTCCCAGCATCCGTCCAGCTACTAGAAACATGTCACCCTCAATGAGGAACTGGGATGATGAAGGGACCAGATGATCAGGTTCACCTTCAAATAGGCATGTCCTTTCGGTATTTCCTGTAATTGAAAGATGGACACGAATGTCAACATTTCTAATTCCAAGAAAAAGTAATAAACATGTGTAACAATGATCATCATCAGTGTGAAACTGAATAAAAACTACAACAAAATACAATTACAACATATACTATTGTAATAATACACGGTCCCTACAGTGTAACATAGCATACATTGACACTGTATTAGTGCACTATAAACATTTGGCTTCAATAATATATGACAGCTACAGAATAAATTTATCTGATATTGCAATATATCATGATAGAACTAAATATAAGTAAATAAACAATATACATACAGACGATACCACGAAAGACGAAGGATGAAGGCAGATGCATGTGGATTATCTGTCAGTCATCAAACACATGTAAAACATCCATGAACTTTCTACTTCCTGTGATGTTACTGACTATTTACAAAATCACTAATAGGAGGTGCTAAAGCTACACTTACAACACTAACAGCACAAGCTAACAGCACAATAATAATTGAAAGAAACTCATACCAGTCTCAATGAACTGCTGAAAATATCCCGAGATGCGACACTTGTTTTCCAGTGGTCAGTCGTCATCATCATCATCTGCACTGCTTTCAGTGGGCCAGCGTATGTATGGGAGCAATATCTTAAAAACAAAAGCACTCAAGACTCCTGCTGTTTGTATATGTCTAGGTCATGTACACCACATAAATGTGTTATCGAAAATTGTTTTCTTTAAAAAATATGTACATAAACATACCTGTGGCATAAGTGAATATTCACTTTCCTTTGGAAAAACCTGCACATCTTTCCTTTCAATCAACAGTGACCACACCTTGGTTTCCTTTAGTCCTTTCCAAATTTGTTTCAACTGACGCAATCGTCTACCAATTACCTGCAGATTTGGCAAAAGTCACAATACAATACTGCTTAATTTCATGTAATGTATTAAAATTTGCAGTGAAATGGAATGTGTAGATAGGGCATGTTACCGCATGTGACAAAAGGCGTTCAAAGAGCCACCTTCTGTTTGTATTGGTTGGGCCAGGTAGATCCCAAGAAAGATTCAAGGACAGCCTGGCATTCATCTTCACTGAGTTCATCATCTCCATCAACCTGGACATAAATGGCTGCAACAACTTTTTCAATAAAAATAGAAAGAAAAAAAAACACATGATGTACATACCAATTTGATGATTTCTCGTATATCATGGTCAGGACAATCTTCTATTTGCACTGTGGCTGTCTCAGGTGAATCATGGACAATTGCTCTGCTGAGTCCAGGCAGCCGAGGCCCCCCATGTAAGAATGTCCCAGCATCCGTCCAGCTACTAGAAACATGTCACCCTCAATGAGGAACTGGGATGATGAAGGGACCAGATGATCAGGTTCACCTTCAAATAGGCATGTCCTTTCGGTATTTCCTGTAATTGAAAGATGGACACGAATGTCAACATTTCTAATTCCAAGAAAAAGTAATAAACACGTGTAACAATGATCATCATCAGTGTGAAACTGAATAAAAACTACAACAAAATACAATTACAACATATACTATTGTAATAATACACGGTCCCTACAGTGTAACATAGCATACATTGACACTGTATTAGTGCACTATAAACATTTGGCTTCAATAATATATGACAGCTACAGAATAAATTTATCTGATATTGCAATATATCATGATAGAACTAAATATAAGTAAATAAACAATATACATACAGACGATACCACGAAAGACGAAGGATGAAGGCAGATGCATGTGGATTATCTGTCAGTCATCAAACACATGTAAAACATCCATGAACTTTCTACTTCCTGTGATGTTACTGACTATTTACAAAATCACTAATAGGAGGTGCTAAAGCTACACTTACAACACTAACAGCACAAGCTAACAGCACAATAATAATTGAAAGAAACTCATACCAGTCTCAATGAACTGCTGAAAATATCCCGAGATGCGACACTTGTTTTCCAGTGGTCAGTCGTCATCATCATCATCTGCACTGCTTTCAGTGGGCCAGCGTATGTATGGGAGCAATATCTTAAAAACAAAAGCACTCAAGACTCCTGCCGTTTGTATATGTCTAGGTCATGTACACCACATAAATGTGTTATCGAAAATTGTTTTCTTTAAAAAATATGTACATAAACATACCTGTGGCATAAGTGAATATTCACTTTCCTTTGGAAAAACCTGCACATCTTTCCTTTCAATCAACAGTGACCACACCTTGGTTTCCTTTAGTCCTTTCCAAATTTGTTTCAACTGACGCAATCGTCTACCAATTACCTGCAGATTTGGCAAAAGTCACAATACAATACTGCTTAATTTCATGTAATGTATTAAAATTTGCAGTGAAATGGAATGTGTAGATAGGGCATGTTACCGCATGTGACAAAAGGCGTTCAAAGAGCCACCTTCTGTTTGTATTGGTTGGGCCAGGTAGATCCCAAGAAAGATTCAAGGACAGCCTGGCATTCATCTTCACTGAGTTCATCATCTCCATCAACCTGGACATAAATGGCTGCAACAACTTTTTCAATAAAAATAGAAAGAAAAAAAAATTAAACACATGATGTACATACCAATTTGATGATTTCTCGTATATCATGGTCAGGACAATCTTCTATTTGCACTGTGGCTGTCTCAGGTGAATCATGGACAATTGCTCTGCTGAGTCCAGGCAGCCGAGGCCCCCCATGTAAGAATGTCCCAGCATCCGTCCAGCTACTAGAAACATGTCACCCTCAATGAGGAACTGGGATGATGAAGGGACCAGATGATCAGGTTCACCTTCAAATAGGCATGTCCTTTCGGTATTTCCTGTAATTGAAAGATGGACACGAATGTCAACATTTCTAATTCCAAGAAAAAGTAATAAACATGTGTAACAATGATCATCATCAGTGTGAAACTGAATAAAAACTACAACAAAATACAATTACAACATATACTATTGTAATAATACACGGTCCCTACAGTGTAACATAGCATACATTGACACTGTATTAGTGCACTATAAACATTTGGCTTCAATAATATATGACAGCTACAGAATAAATTTATCTGATATTGCAATATATCATGATAGAACTATACATACAGACGATACCACGAAAGACGAAGGATGAAGGCAGATGCATGTGGATTATCTGTCAGTCATCAAACACATGTAAAACATCCATGAACTTTCTACTTCCTGTGATGTTACTGACTATTTACAAAATCACTAATAGGAGGTGCTAAAGCTACACTTACAACACTAACAGCACAAGCTAACAGCACAATAATAATTGAAAGAAACTCATACCAGTCTCAATGAACTGCTGAAAATATCCCGAGATGCGACACTTGTTTTCCAGTGGTCAGTCGTCATCATCATCATCTGCACTGCTTTCAGTGGGCCAGCGTATGTACGGGAGCAATATCTTAAAAACAAAAGCACTCAAGACTCCTGCTGTTTGTATATGTCTAGGTCATGTACACCACATAAATGTGTTATCGAAAATTGTTTTCTTTAAAAAATATGTACATAAACATACCTGTGGCATAAGTGAATATTCACTTTCCTTTGGAAAAACCTGCACATCTTTCCTTTCAATCAACAGTGACCACACCTTGGTTTCCTTTAGTCCTTTCCAAATTTGTTTCAACTGACGCAATCGTCTACCAATTACCTGCAGATTTGGCAAAAGTCACAATACAATACTGCTTAATTTCATGTAATGTATTAAAATTTGCAGTGAAATGGAATGTGTAGATAGGGCATGTTACCGCATGTGACAAAAGGCGTTCAAAGAGCCACCTTCTGTTTGTATTGGTTGGGCCAGGTAGATCCCAAGAAAGATTCAAGGACAGCCTGGCATTCATCTTCACTGAGTTCATCATCTCCATCAACCTGGACATAAATGGCTGCAACAACTTTTTCAATAAAAATAGAAAGAAAAAAAAATTAAACACATGATGTACATACCAATTTGATGATTTCTCGTATATCATGGTCAGGACAATCTTCTATTTGCACTGTGGCTGTCTCAGGTGAATCATGGACAATTGCTCTGCTGAGTCCAGGCAGCCGAGGCCCCCCATGTAAGAATGTCCCAGCATCCGTCCAGCTACTAGAAACATGTCACCCTCAATGAGGAACTGGGATGATGAAGGGACCAGATGATCAGGTTCACCTTCAAATAGGCATGTCCTTTCGGTATTTCCTGTAATTGAAAGATGGACACGAATGTCAACATTTCTAATTCCAAGAAAAAGTAATAAACATGTGTAACAATGATCATCATCAGTGTGAAACTGAATAAAAACTACAACAAAATACAATTACAACATATACTATTGTAATAATACACGGTCCCTACAGTGTAACATAGCATACATTGACACTGTATTAGTGCACTATAAACATTTGGCTTCAATAATATATGACAGCTACAGAATAAATTTATCTGATATTGCAATATATCATGATAGAACTATACATACAGACGATACCACGAAAGACGAAGGATGAAGGCAGATGCATGTGGATTATCTGTCAGTCATCAAACACATGTAAAACATCCATGAACTTTCTACTTCCTGTGATGTTACTGACTATTTACAAAATCACTAATAGGAGGTGCTAAAGCTACACTTACAACACTAACAGCACAAGCTAACAGCACAATAATAATTGAAAGAAACTCATACCAGTCTCAATGAACTGCTGAAAATATCCCGAGATGCGACACTTGTTTTCCAGTGGTCAGTCGTCATCATCATCATCTGCACTGCTTTCAGTGGGCCAGCGTATGTACGGGAGCAATATCTTAAAAACAAAAGCACTCAAGACTCCTGCTGTTTGTATATGTCTAGGTCATGTACACCACATAAATGTGTTATCGAAAATTGTTTTCTTTAAAAAATATGTACATAAACATACCTGTGGCATAAGTGAATATTCACTTTCCTTTGGAAAAACCTGCACATCTTTCCTTTCAATCAACAGTGACCACACCTTGGTTTCCTTTAGTCCTTTCCAAATTTGTTTCAACTGACGCAATCGTCTACCAATTACCTGCAGATTTGGCAAAAGTCACAATACAATACTGCTTAATTTCATGTAATGTATTAAAATTTGCAGTGAAATGGAATGTGTAGATAGGGCATGTTACCGCATGTGACAAAAGGCGTTCAAAGAGCCACCTTCTGTTTGTATTGGTTGGGCCAGGTAGATCCCAAGAAAGATTCAAGGACAGCCTGGCATTCATCTTCACTGAGTTCATCATCTCCATCAACCTGGACATAAATGGCTGCAACAACTTTTTCAATAAAAATAGAAAGAAAAAAAAATTAAACACATGATGTACATACCAATTTGATGATTTCTCGTATATCATGGTCAGGACAATCTTCTATTTGCACTGTGGCTGTCTCAGGTGAATCATGGACAATTGCTCTGCTGAGTCCAGGCAGCCGAGGCCCCCCATGTAAGAATGTCCCAGCATCCGTCCAGCTACTAGAAACATGTCACCCTCAATGAGGAACTGGGATGATGAAGGGACCAGATGATCAGGTTCACCTTCAAATAGGCATGTCCTTTCGGTATTTCCTGTAATTGAAAGATGGACACGAATGTCAACATTTCTAATTCCAAGAAAAAGTAATAAACATGTGTAACAATGATCATCATCAGTGTGAAACTGAATAAAAACTACAACAAAATACAATTACAACATATACTATTGTAATAATACACGGTCCCTACAGTGTAACATAGCATACATTGACACTGTATTAGTGCACTATAAACATTTGGCTTCAATAATATATGACAGCTACAGAATAAATTTATCTGATATTGCAATATATCATGATAGAACTATACATACAGACGATACCACGAAAGACGAAGGATGAAGGCAGATGCATGTGGATTATCTGTCAGTCATCAAACACATGTAAAACATCCATGAACTTTCTACTTCCTGTGATGTTACTGACTATTTACAAAATCACTAATAGGAGGTGCTAAAGCTACACTTACAACACTAACAGCACAAGCTAACAGCACAATAATAATTGAAAGAAACTCATACCAGTCTCAATGAACTGCTGAAAATATCCCGAGATGCGACACTTGTTTTCCAGTGGTCAGTCGTCATCATCATCATCTGCACTGCTTTCAGTGGGCCAGCGTATGTACGGGAGCAATATCTTAAAAACAAAAGCACTCAAGACTCCTGCTGTTTGTATATGTCTAGGTCATGTACACCACATAAATGTGTTATCGAAAATTGTTTTCTTTAAAAAATATGTACATAAACATACCTGTGGCATAAGTGAATATTCACTTTCCTTTGGAAAAACCTGCACATCTTTCCTTTCAATCAACAGTGACCACACCTTGGTTTCCTTTAGTCCTTTCCAAATTTGTTTCAACTGACGCAATCGTCTACCAATTACCTGCAGATTTGGCAAAAGTCACAATACAATACTGCTTAATTTCATGTAATGTATTAAAATTTGCAGTGAAATGGAATGTGTAGATAGGGCATGTTACCGCATGTGACAAAAGGCGTTCAAAGAGCCACCTTCTGTTTGTATTGGTTGGGCCAGGTAGATCCCAAGAAAGATTCAAGGACAGCCTGGCATTCATCTTCACTGAGTTCATCATCTCCATCAACCTGGACATAAATGGCTGCAACAACTTTTTCAATAAAAATAGAAAGAAAAAAAAATTAAACACATGATGTACATACCAATTTGATGATTTCTCGTATATCATGGTCAGGACAATCTTCTATTTGCACTGTGGCTGTCTCAGGTGAATCATGGACAATTGCTCTGCTGAGTCCAGGCAGCCGAGGCCCCCCATGTAAGAATGTCCCAGCATCCGTCCAGCTACTAGAAACATGTCACCCTCAATGAGGAACTGGGATGATGAAGGGACCAGATGATCAGGTTCACCTTCAAATAGGCATGTCCTTTCGGTATTTCCTGTAATTGAAAGATGGACACGAATGTCAACATTTCTAATTCCAAGAAAAAGTAATAAACATGTGTAACAATGATCATCATCAGTGTGAAACTGAATAAAAACTACAACAAAATACAATTACAACATATACTATTGTAATAATACACGGTCCCTACAGTGTAACATAGCATACATTGACACTGTATTAGTGCACTATAAACATTTGGCTTCAATAATATATGACAGCTACAGAATAAATTTATCTGATATTGCAATATATCATGATAGAACTAAATATAAGTAAATAAACAATATACATACAGACGATACCACGAAAGACGAAGGATGAAGGCAGATGCATGTGGATTATCTGTCAGTCATCAAACACATGTAAAACATCCATGAACTTTCTACTTCCTGTGATGTTACTGACTATTTACAAAATCACTAATAGGAGGTGCTAAAGCTACACTTACAACACTAACAGCACAAGCTAACAGCACAATAATAATTGAAAGAAACTCATACCAGTCTCAATGAACTGCTGAAAATATCCCGAGATGCGACACTTGTTTTCCAGTGGTCAGTCGTCATCATCATCATCTGCACTGCTTTCAGTGGGCCAGCGTATGTATGGGAGCAATATCTTAAAAACAAAAGCACTCAAGACTCCTGCCGTTTGTATATGTCTAGGTCATGTACACCACATAAATGTGTTATCGAAAATTGTTTTCTTTAAAAAATATGTACATAAACATACCTGTGGCATAAGTGAATATTCACTTTCCTTTGGAAAAACCTGCACATCTTTCCTTTCAATCAACAGTGACCACACCTTGGTTTCCTTTAGTCCTTTCCAAATTTGTTTCAACTGACGCAATCGTCTACCAATTACCTGCAGATTTGGCAAAAGTCACAATACAATACTGCTTAATTTCATGTAATGTATTAAAATTTGCAGTGAAATGGAATGTGTAGATAGGGCATGTTACCGCATGTGACAAAAGGCGTTCAAAGAGCCACCTTCTGTTTGTATTGGTTGGGCCAGGTAGATCCCAAGAAAGATTCAAGGACAGCCTGGCATTCATCTTCACTGAGTTCATCATCTCCATCAACCTGGACATAAATGGCTGCAACAACTTTTTCAATAAAAATAGAAAGAAAAAAAAATTAAACACATGATGTACATACCAATTTGATGATTTCTCGTATATCATGGTCAGGACAATCTTCTATTTGCACTGTGGCTGTCTCAGGTGAATCATGGACAATTGCTCTGCTGAGTCCAGGCAGCCGAGGCCCCCCATGTAAGAATGTCCCAGCATCCGTCCAGCTACTAGAAACATGTCACCCTCAATGAGGAACTGGGATGATGAAGGGACCAGATGATCAGGTTCACCTTCAAATAGGCATGTCCTTTCGGTATTTCCTGTAATTGAAAGATGGACACGAATGTCAACATTTCTAATTCCAAGAAAAAGTAATAAACATGTGTAACAATGATCATCATCAGTGTGAAACTGAATAAAAACTACAACAAAATACAATTACAACATATACTATTGTAATAATACACGGTCCCTACAGTGTAACATAGCATACATTGACACTGTATTAGTGCACTATAAACATTTGGCTTCAATAATATATGACAGCTACAGAATAAATTTATCTGATATTGCAATATATCATGATAGAACTAAATATAAGTAAATAAACAATATACATACAGACGATACCACGAAAGACAAAGGATGAAGGCAGATGCATGTGGATTATCTGTCAGTCATCAAACACATGTAAAACATCCATGAACTTTCTACTTCCTGTGATGTTACTGACTATTTACAAAATCACTAATAGGAGGTGCTAAAGCTACACTTACAACACTAACAGCACAAGCTAACAGCACAATAATAATTGAAAGAAACTCATACCAGTCTCAATGAACTGCTGAAAATATCCCGAGATGCGACACTTGTTTTCCAGTGGTCAGTCGTCATCATCATCATCTGCACTGCTTTCAGTGGGCCAGCGTATGTATGGGAGCAATATCTTAAAAACAAAAGCACTCAAGACTCCTGCTGTTTGTATATGTCTAGGTCATGTACACCACATAAATGTGTTATCGAAAATTGTTTTCTTTAAAAAATATGTACATAAACATACCTGTGGCATAAGTGAATATTCACTTTCCTTTGGAAAAACCTGCACATCTTTCCTTTCAATCAACAGTGACCACACCTTGGTTTCCTTTAGTCCTTTCCAAATTTGTTTCAACTGACGCAATCGTCTACCAATTACCTGCAGATTTGGCAAAAGTCACAATACAATACTGCTTAATTTCATGTAATGTATTAAAATTTGCAGTGAAATGGAATGTGTAGATAGGGCATGTTACCGCATGTGACAAAAGGCGTTCAAAGAGCCACCTTCTGTTTGTATTGGTTGGGCCAGGTAGATCCCAAGAAAGATTCAAGGACAGTCTGGCATTCATCTTCACTGAGTTCATCATCTCCATCAACCTGGACATAAATGGCTGCAACAACTTTTTCAATAAAAATAGAAAGAAAAAAAAATTAAACACATGATGTACATACCAATTTGATGATTTCTCGTATATCATGGTCAGGACAATCTTCTATTTGCACTGTGGCTGTCTCAGGTGAATCATGGACAATTGCTCTGCTGAGTCCAGGCAGCCGAGGCCCCCCATGTAAGAATGTCCCAGCATCCGTCCAGCTACTAGAAACATGTCACCCTCAATGAGGAACTGGGATGATGAAGGGACCAGATGATCAGGTTCACCTTCAAATAGGCATGTCCTTTCGGTATTTCCTGTAATTGAAAGATGGACACGAATGTCAACATTTCTAATTCCAAGAAAAAGTAATAAACATGTGTAACAATGATCATCATCAGTGTGAAACTGAATAAAAACTACAACAAAATACAATTACAACATATACTATTGTAATAATACACGGTCCCTACAGTGTAACATAGCATACATTGACACTGTATTAGTGCACTATAAACATTTGGCTTCAATAATATATGACAGCTACAGAATAAATTTATCTGATATTGCAATATATCATGATAGAACTAAATATAAGTAAATAAACAATATACATACAGACGATACCACGAAAGACGAAGGATGAAGGCAGATGCATGTGGATTATCTGTCAGTCATCAAACACATGTAAAACATCCATGAACTTTCTACTTCCTGTGATGTTACTGACTATTTACAAAATCACTAATAGGAGGTGCTAAAGCTACACTTACAACACTAACAGCACAAGCTAACAGCACAATAATAATTGAAAGAAACTCATACCAGTCTCAATGAACTGCTGAAAATATCCCGAGATGCGACACTTGTTTTCCAGTGGTCAGTCGTCATCATCATCATCTGCACTGCTTTCAGTGGGCCAGCGTATGTATGGGAGCAATATCTTAAAAACAAAAGCACTCAAGACTCCTGCCGTTTGTATATGTCTAGGTCATGTACACCACATAAATGTGTTATCGAAAATTGTTTTCTTTAAAAAATATGTACATAAACATACCTGTGGCATAAGTGAATATTCACTTTCCTTTGGAAAAACCTGCACATCTTTCCTTTCAATCAACAGTGACCACACCTTGGTTTCCTTTAGTCCTTTCCAAATTTGTTTCAACTGACGCAATCGTCTACCAATTACCTGCAGATTTGGCAAAAGTCACAATACAATACTGCCTAATTTCATGTAATGTATTAAAATTTGCAGTGAAATGGAATGTGTAGATAGGGCATGTTACCGCATGTGACAAAAGGCGTTCAAAGAGCCACCTTCTGTTTGTATTGGTTGGGCCAGGTAGATCCCAAGAAAGATTCAAGGACAGCCTGGCATTCATCTTCACTGAGTTCATCATCTCCATCAACCTGGACATAAATGGCTGCAACAACTTTTTCAATAAAAATAGAAAGAAAAAAAAATTAAACACATGATGTACATACCAATTTGATGATTTCTCGTATATCATGGTCAGGACAATCTTCTATTTGCACTGTGGCTGTCTCAGGTGAATCATGGACAATTGCTCTGCTGAGTCCAGGCAGCCGAGGCCCCCCATGTAAGAATGTCCCAGCATCCGTCCAGCTACTAGAAACATGTCACCCTCAATGAGGAACTGGGATGATGAAGGGACCAGATGATCAGGTTCACCTTCAAATAGGCATGTCCTTTCGGTATTTCCTGTAATTGAAAGATGGACACGAATGTCAACATTTCTAATTCCAAGAAAAAGTAATAAACATGTGTAACAATGATCATCATCAGTGTGAAACTGAATAAAAACTACAACAAAATACAATTACAACATATACTATTGTAATAATACACGGTCCCTACAGTGTAACATAGCATACATTGACACTGTATTAGTGCACTATAAACATTTGGCTTCAATAATATATGACAGCTACAGAATAAATTTATCTGATATTGCAATATATCATGATAGAACTAAATATAAGTAAATAAACAATATACATACAGACGATACCACGAAAGACGAAGGATGAAGGCAGATGCATGTGGATTATCTGTCAGTCATCAAACACATGTAAAACATCCATGAACTTTCTACTTCCTGTGATGTTACTGACTATTTACAAAATCACTAATAGGAGGTGCTAAAGCTACACTTACAACACTAACAGCACAAGCTAACAGCACAATAATAATTGAAAGAAACTCATACCAGTCTCAATGAACTGCTGAAAATATCCCGAGATGCGACACTTGTTTTCCAGTGGTCAGTCGTCATCATCATCATCTGCACTGCTTTCAGTGGGCCAGCGTATATATGGGAGCAATATCTTAAAAACAAAAGCACTCAAGACTCCTGCCGTTTGTATATGTCTAGGTCATGTACACCACATAAATGTGTTATCGAAAATTGTTTTCTTTAAAAAATATGTACATAAACATACCTGTGGCATAAGTGAATATTCACTTTCCTTTGGAAAAACCTGCACATCTTTCCTTTCAATCAACAGTGACCACACCTTGGTTTCCTTTAGTCCTTTCCAAATTTGTTTCAACTGACGCAATCGTCTACCAATTACCTGCAGATTTGGCAAAAGTCACAATACAATACTGCCTAATTTCATGTAATGTATTAAAATTTGCAGTGAAATGGAATGTGTAGATAGGGCATGTTACCGCATGTGACAAAAGGCGTTCAAAGAGCCACCTTCTGTTTGTATTGGTTGGGCCAGGTAGATCCCAAGAAAGATTCAAGGACAGCCTGGCATTCATCTTCACTGAGTTCATCATCTCCATCAACCTGGACATAAATGGCTGCAACAACTTTTTCAATAAAAATAGAAAGAAAAAAAAATTAAACACATGATGTACATACCAATTTGATGATTTCTCGTATATCATGGTCAGGACAATCTTCTATTTGCACTGTGGCTGTCTCAGGTGAATCATGGACAATTGCTCTGCTGAGTCCAGGCAGCCGAGGCCCCCCATGTAAGAATGTCCCAGCATCCGTCCAGCTACTAGAAACATGTCACCCTCAATGAGGAACTGGGATGATGAAGGGACCAGATGATCAGGTTCACCTTCAAATAGGCATGTCCTTTCGGTATTTCCTGTAATTGAAAGATGGACACGAATGTCAACATTTCTAATTCCAAGAAAAAGTAATAAACATGTGTAACAATGATCATCATCAGTGTGAAACTGAATAAAAACTACAACAAAATACAATTACAACATATACTATTGTAATAATACACGGTCCCTACAGTGTAACATAGCATACATTGACACTGTATTAGTGCACTATAAACATTTGGCTTCAATAATATATGACAGCTACAGAATAAATTTATCTGATATTGCAATATATCATGATAGAACTAAATATAAGTAAATAAACAATATACATACAGACGATACCACGAAAGACGAAGGATGAAGGCAGATGCATGTGGATTATCTGTCAGTCATCAAACACATGTAAAACATCCATGAACTTTCTACTTCCTGTGATGTTACTGACTATTTACAAAATCACTAATAGGAGGTGCTAAAGCTACACTTACAACACTAACAGCACAAGCTAACAGCACAATAATAATTGAAAGAAACTCATACCAGTCTCAATGAACTGCTGAAAATATCCCGAGATGCGACACTTGTTTTCCAGTGGTCAGTCGTCATCATCATCATCTGCACTGCTTTCAGTGGGCCAGCGTATGTATGGGAGCAATATCTTAAAAACAAAAGCACTCAAGACTCCTGCTGTTTGTATATGTCTAGGTCATGTACACCACATAAATGTGTTATCGAAAATTGTTTTCTTTAAAAAATATGTACATAAACATACCTGTGGCATAAGTGAATATTCACTTTCCTTTGGAAAAACCTGCACATCTTTCCTTTCAATCAACAGTGACCACACCTTGGTTTCCTTTAGTCCTTTCCAAATTTGTTTCAACTGACGCAATCGTCTACCAATTACCTGCAGATTTGGCAAAAGTCACAATACAATACTGCTTAATTTCATGTAATGTATTAAAATTTGCAGTGAAATGGAATGTGTAGATAGGGCATGTTACCGCATGTGACAAAAGGCGTTCAAAGAGCCACCTTCTGTTTGTATTGGTTGGGCCAGGTAGATCCCAAGAAAGATTCAAGGACAGTCTGGCATTCATCTTCACTGAGTTCATCATCTCCATCAACCTGGACATAAATGGCTGCAACAACTTTTTCAATAAAAATAGAAAGAAAAAAAAATTAAACACATGATGTACATACCAATTTGATGATTTCTCGTATATCATGGTCAGGACAATCTTCTATTTGCACTGTGGCTGTCTCAGGTGAATCATGGACAATTGCTCTGCTGAGTCCAGGCAGCCGAGGCCCCCCATGTAAGAATGTCCCAGCATCCGTCCAGCTACTAGAAACATGTCACCCTCAATGAGGAACTGGGATGATGAAGGGACCAGATGATCAGGTTCACCTTCAAATAGGCATGTCCTTTCGGTATTTCCTGTAATTGAAAGATGGACACGAATGTCAACATTTCTAATTCCAAGAAAAAGTAATAAACATGTGTAACAATGATCATCATCAGTGTGAAACTGAATAAAAACTACAACAAAATACAATTACAACATATACTATTGTAATAATACACGGTCCCTACAGTGTAACATAGCATACATTGACACTGTATTAGTGCACTATAAACATTTGGCTTCAATAATATATGACAGCTACAGAATAAATTTATCTGATATTGCAATATATCATGATAGAACTAAATATAAGTAAATAAACAATATACATACAGACGATACCACGAAAGACGAAGGATGAAGGCAGATGCATGTGGATTATCTGTCAGTCATCAAACACATGTAAAACATCCATGAACTTTCTACTTCCTGTGATGTTACTGACTATTTACAAAATCACTAATAGGAGGTGCTAAAGCTACACTTACAACACTAACAGCACAAGCTAACAGCACAATAATAATTGAAAGAAACTCATACCAGTCTCAATGAACTGCTGAAAATATCCCGAGATGCGACACTTGTTTTCCAGTGGTCAGTCGTCATCATCATCATCTGCACTGCTTTCAGTGGGCCAGCGTATGTATGGGAGCAATATCTTAAAAACAAAAGCACTCAAGACTCCTGCCGTTTGTATATGTCTAGGTCATGTACACCACATAAATGTGTTATCGAAAATTGTTTTCTTTAAAAAATATGTACATAAACATACCTGTGGCATAAGTGAATATTCACTTTCCTTTGGAAAAACCTGCACATCTTTCCTTTCAATCAACAGTGACCACACCTTGGTTTCCTTTAGTCCTTTCCAAATTTGTTTCAACTGACGCAATCGTCTACCAATTACCTGCAGATTTGGCAAAAGTCACAATACAATACTGCTTAATTTCATGTAATGTATTAAAATTTGCAGTGAAATGGAATGTGTAGATAGGGCATGTTACCGCATGTGACAAAAGGCGTTCAAAGAGCCACCTTCTGTTTGTATTGGTTGGGCCAGGTAGATCCCAAGAAAGATTCAAGGACAGCCTGGCATTCATCTTCACTGAGTTCATCATCTCCATCAACCTGGACATAAATGGCTGCAACAACTTTTTCAATAAAAATAGAAAGAAAAAAAAATTAAACACATGATGTACATACCAATTTGATGATTTCTCGTATATCATGGTCAGGACAATCTTCTATTTGCACTGTGGCTGTCTCAGGTGAATCATGGACAATTGCTCTGCTGAGTCCAGGCAGCCGAGGCCCCCCATGTAAGAATGTCCCAGCATCCGTCCAGCTACTAGAAACATGTCACCCTCAATGAGGAACTGGGATGATGAAGGGACCAGATGATCAGGTTCACCTTCAAATAGGCATGTCCTTTCGGTATTTCCTGTAATTGAAAGATGGACACGAATGTCAACATTTCTAATTCCAAGAAAAAGTAATAAACATGTGTAACAATGATCATCATCAGTGTGAAACTGAATAAAAACTACAACAAAATACAATTACAACATATACTATTGTAATAATACACGGTCCCTACAGTGTAACATAGCATACATTGACACTGTATTAGTGCACTATAAACATTTGGCTTCAATAATATATGACAGCTACAGAATAAATTTATCTGATATTGCAATATATCATGATAGAACTATACATACAGACGATACCACGAAAGACGAAGGATGAAGGCAGATGCATGTGGATTATCTGTCAGTCATCAAACACATGTAAAACATCCATGAACTTTCTACTTCCTGTGATGTTACTGACTATTTACAAAATCACTAATAGGAGGTGCTAAAGCTACACTTACAACACTAACAGCACAAGCTAACAGCACAATAATAATTGAAAGAAACTCATACCAGTCTCAATGAACTGCTGAAAATATCCCGAGATGCGACACTTGTTTTCCAGTGGTCAGTCGTCATCATCATCATCTGCACTGCTTTCAGTGGGCCAGCGTATGTACGGGAGCAATATCTTAAAAACAAAAGCACTCAAGACTCCTGCTGTTTGTATATGTCTAGGTCATGTACACCACATAAATGTGTTATCGAAAATTGTTTTCTTTAAAAAATATGTACATAAACATACCTGTGGCATAAGTGAATATTCACTTTCCTTTGGAAAAACCTGCACATCTTTCCTTTCAATCAACAGTGACCACACCTTGGTTTCCTTTAGTCCTTTCCAAATTTGTTTCAACTGACGCAATCGTCTACCAATTACCTGCAGATTTGGCAAAAGTCACAATACAATACTGCTTAATTTCATGTAATGTATTAAAATTTGCAGTGAAATGGAATGTGTAGATAGGGCATGTTACCGCATGTGACAAAAGGCGTTCAAAGAGCCACCTTCTGTTTGTATTGGTTGGGCCAGGTAGATCCCAAGAAAGATTCAAGGACAGCCTGGCATTCATCTTCACTGAGTTCATCATCTCCATCAACCTGGACATAAATGGCTGCAACAACTTTTTCAATAAAAATAGAAAGAAAAAAAAATTAAACACATGATGTACATACCAATTTGATGATTTCTCGTATATCATGGTCAGGACAATCTTCTATTTGCACTGTGGCTGTCTCAGGTGAATCATGGACAATTGCTCTGCTGAGTCCAGGCAGCCGAGGCCCCCCATGTAAGAATGTCCCAGCATCCGTCCAGCTACTAGAAACATGTCACCCTCAATGAGGAACTGGGATGATGAAGGGACCAGATGATCAGGTTCACCTTCAAATAGGCATGTCCTTTCGGTATTTCCTGTAATTGAAAGATGGACACGAATGTCAACATTTCTAATTCCAAGAAAAAGTAATAAACATGTGTAACAATGATCATCATCAGTGTGAAACTGAATAAAAACTACAACAAAATACAATTACAACATATACTATTGTAATAATACACGGTCCCTACAGTGTAACATAGCATACATTGACACTGTATTAGTGCACTATAAACATTTGGCTTCAATAATATATGACAGCTACAGAATAAATTTATCTGATATTGCAATATATCATGATAGAACTAAATATAAGTAAATAAACAATATACATACAGACGATACCACGAAAGACGAAGGATGAAGGCAGATGCATGTGGATTATCTGTCAGTCATCAAACACATGTAAAACATCCATGAACTTTCTACTTCCTGTGATGTTACTGACTATTTACAAAATCACTAATAGGAGGTGCTAAAGCTACACTTACAACACTAACAGCACAAGCTAACAGCACAATAATAATTGAAAGAAACTCATACCAGTCTCAATGAACTGCTGAAAATATCCCGAGATGCGACACTTGTTTTCCAGTGGTCAGTCGTCATCATCATCATCTGCACTGCTTTCAGTGGGCCAGCGTATGTATGGGAGCAATATCTTAAAAACAAAAGCACTCAAGACTCCTGCCGTTTGTATATGTCTAGGTCATGTACACCACATAAATGTGTTATCGAAAATTGTTTTCTTTAAAAAATATGTACATAAACATACCTGTGGCATAAGTGAATATTCACTTTCCTTTGGAAAAACCTGCACATCTTTCCTTTCAATCAACAGTGACCACACCTTGGTTTCCTTTAGTCCTTTCCAAATTTGTTTCAACTGACGCAATCGTCTACCAATTACCTGCAGATTTGGCAAAAGTCACAATACAATACTGCTTAATTTCATGTAATGTATTAAAATTTGCAGTGAAATGGAATGTGTAGATAGGGCATGTTACCGCATGTGACAAAAGGCGTTCAAAGAGCCACCTTCTGTTTGTATTGGTTGGGCCAGGTAGATCCCAAGAAAGATTCAAGGACAGCCTGGCATTCATCTTCACTGAGTTCATCATCTCCATCAACCTGGACATAAATGGCTGCAACAACTTTTTCAATAAAAATAGAAAGAAAAAAAAACACATGATGTACATACCAATTTGATGATTTCTCGTATATCATGGTCAGGACAATCTTCTATTTGCACTGTGGCTGTCTCAGGTGAATCATGGACAATTGCTCTGCTGAGTCCAGGCAGCCGAGGCCCCCCATGTAAGAATGTCCCAGCATCCGTCCAGCTACTAGAAACATGTCACCCTCAATGAGGAACTGGGATGATGAAGGGACCAGATGATCAGGTTCACCTTCAAATAGGCATGTCCTTTCGGTATTTCCTGTAATTGAAAGATGGACACAAATGTCAACATTTCTAATTCCAAGAAAAAGTAATAAACATATGTAACAATGATCATCATACCTAGATTAATACTGAAGCCAGCTTTAAGCCTTTGAATAATTGCTGAAAAGAAGTATCTTGTCACTCCTTCACCAACAGCAACATCTCCTAATATGGTAAACACAATTTAAAAGATAAAAACACAGAAATTAACAAGTTGTGTAAATGAATTAACAATTAACAAGTTGAAGGTGGTGTGCTGGACTTAGTCCTCCAATATCAGAAACTGAATTAGGGTCATTCTATTATCATCCACAATAAAGATCTTGGCTCAAATTCTTGGGGTTAAAATTATTAATACTACAGACTATATTTTTGCTGTATTGACTAGACATTTCCTACTGTTCTTTCATACAAAAAGCTTTACAATGCTTTACAATTTTTGACTTGAAAAGGTACAGAAACGTCTAGCCCAACACCTGCAGCCTAAATCTTGCAAGCTAGACATGATTTTGAAGATTCAATTGATAAATAACTGAGCATGGTACTTCTTAGATCAGATCAATGAACTAACTATGGGCTAGTTATTTAGGTGGTGATGAAAAAATTACTGATATGAATATTTACTGATAATGGCTATACTTGCTGCAAATGAACCAGAAGTTATTTCTGTATAACTGTTGAAACATGATCAGGAAGGTGCACTGAAAGCACTTTAAGGAAGGTAAATATGTTTTCTCTACAGAGTTCAGATTCAGTTGAGCATTATTTAGTCTAGATGCCAATAATAAGTGAAACAGAAATAACTGTCTATGGTTGGTATCCCATTCAAGAAGAAATCTGTTAAACAGCAATTTCAGACCACTTTTTCGTGGTCTCGCTGGACTCGCACTTAAAATGAATGAATTAGTGGCTAATTTTATGTGATTTACGTAATTTCGAACATATCAAATCTTGTTGAACATGTTCGTGTTTGTTCTGTTATATACCGTTCAGTAGATCAAAAGTTCTGGAGTTTTGAAGATTAAGGTGATTTGTAAGCGCTAAATAAAGTAACTTCCTGTTCGAAGGCAGAATTAATTCATGGTTAGGAAGATTTTATAAACTCTTAACTGCTACCATGTGAAATTTCATAACCATCCGAGAACCGGCAATGAGTGAATTTGTTCAGTACAAAAACGCGCATCCTGCAGGTCGAGTACATGTAGCTTAGACGCTCCACAGAAAGGATAACCAGTAATTCCTCCCTTAATCTTTGACCTTGACATTTGACCTGTATTGATCAAAGTAATGTTGATGTGGTTCCATATCCTGTAGGCCAATTGTATTTTATTCCTTCCTTGAAAATTTCATTTCATTATCTTCATTATTTCCATTATTCACAAATTTGACCACAACATATTATTTGTATTGTAGCACATAGTACAAAATATTTAGCTCACTACATTAAAATATATAAGAGACCTGACATTATCTTGACTAGGGCCAGCTGCACTTCCTGACTGCGAGGTCAACAAGGACAACAGGTTCCTTGTGGACCTGATAACATTTGCATTTCCCTACAAGCACAAAGAAAACACAACTAATATTTGTACCCTTTCTTGCATCCTACGCATTCCCGCCATGCTGCCAATCGTGGAAAGAAAATAAAGGGTTTAACAAGAATGAATAAACATGTATAAAATGGCGGCATGAACAACTTCTGAAACACTCTGCTATGCCTTTGTTTTTTATATGCATTTAAAACATTAACTGCCAATAGCAAACCATTTACTACGATACTTTTGAACGGTCCAAACGCGAAGTTTAAACGTATTGCCCGTTTTACAGCCTGTAGCTAGTTCTGATAACTAGAACCAGCAAGACCCTGATTGTTTTATGCCCTAAAATTAACTATTTTCTATCCTACAACCATTCTGACAAATGAATGTTACTACGTCAGGGAAACACATACTTAAACGATAATGTTAATCAGTACACTTCAAACTCTTTATATGAGAGCAGCTCATACCAACCAAAGCTCTTAGTTAACCTCTACTAACAAGCTAGCTAACTAGCTAAAGTTCCCCCGCGTTATAACGCAACCACCGTTACGTAACGCAACACATCAAACTTGCCGCGTTGAATCTGAATAACTTTGGATGCACTTACCTCGTTGTGCTCCATTAGTTGTCTCCGCCACAAACGCGACTGATCTTCACCCACAGACGCGACCGAGAGTGAGGCACCGCTGTGATTGGTTTAATGCGTTGGATTGCTCTAAGGTTTACTTTTCCTGAGAAGCCCGGATGTTTCATCGCGGGTCTGAATCTGTATTTCTGAGTTTTGAATCATAGCGATTTGAATTTAAGGATCTAATTTTTTTTCATGTGAAAAATGCAAGTTGTAATATTGAAATTTATTTTTTTCCAACAGCAAATTTCACCATCTCGCAAGTTCAAAACATAAAAAAGCATTGTTAAAATTCAAATGTATGAATTACGCCATTAAATATTTCAAGTGTATTAAATGTAATGTAAATATAATACAAATATACAAAATTCAGATTCAAATATTTATGCTCCATATTTTTAGCTCCATATTCATCAGGTTATTGTAGCAGCCTGGCTGATTTGGTGTTTTGGTTAAAACATTTGGAAGTCGTGACATCGCGCGTGCTAAGCCACTTAGAATGTTTGGTTTTGAATGTTTGATTGGGAAGGTGGAATGTTTGGATTTCAGTTTCGATGCTGAAAAGCTCAAAACCGGTCGTATGAGATTTTGCTCTGCGATTTACAATCTAATGCGATTTTCTAATCTTCACTTTGAGAATGAGTTTTTACCCTCTGATAACTGACCTGCCTGGGCAGGAACAGAACCACGTCATGGACACGCCAGATTTTACCACTCATGGTGAGAAAAAAATGTTCATATACTGTACATAACTTTATACTCAGGGTTGCCAACTCTCACGCATTGAGCGTGAGACACACACATTTGACCGTCTTCACACGCTCTCACGCCACACTTGCGATATCTCACGGCGAAAAAAAAAATCCGGTTTATTTATCTCTGATCTACATCTATGATTCAATTAGTTACTAGTTCGCTCTGGCGCCAACCACCGGCGATCGATATAATACTTAATTTGTGTCCATTTTATCGATAGATCGCGATATAACACTTAATTTGTGTCCATTTTATGTTCACCCCCCGTCGACAACTTACGTTCGCCACCAATTTACACTCGCCACCTCCTCCAGGTTCAAATCTCACTCCAAGCGATCTTCAAAAGTTGGCAACCCTGTATACTTCTATATAAGACAGTACATTTAGTGAACATTGCTTATGAGTATTGATTTCCATAGGCTTATTTATATTAAAAATGTAATATACACATGTATGTAGTTTTCTAAGGTTTAGAAAAATAACCTATATATATATATATATATATATATATATATATATATATATATATATGTATTCTACTGGTGACTTTCAAGCTCTTTATTTCATGTGTACAGGACATTTTGATTATTATAATTAATGGAGCATGGGTTATTTCTTTGACTCAGCACAATTTTCATAAATCCCACCATGTTAACATTCTCCATGTTGCCATGGAAAATGCAAATACAAATAAACATTTTTAAAAAGAAACGGGTTTCATGACATGACATCACAAATTCTTATGCATTCTCCCCACATTCTAATGACATCACATGGCACCATAGCCCTTCTTATAATCACTTGTTCATAATCACTTACAATAAGAATAAAGGAATATAAGAGGAATAAACTTCTTGAAGTCATGAGATCTGCACAGATTATAGTCACTTTCAGAAACAGAAAAAATGTGCTCCCATGCCTTACAGATTTATTCAGCTGTTTTAGCTCTCAAGTGAAAAGCACAGCTATTCTGTAGCTTTGATTTGATGCACTTTATATCTTTTATGTCAAACGTTTTATTTAAATGTCTACATTTAATTTAAAATTTAATAATGTGTTTTCCTCTATAAATTTATTTCTAACATTTCATTATTGAATTTTTGTTCTATTTAAATCAATTGTATTTAATTATTTGTGATAGCTTTTATCTCTATTTTTTTTCTTATAGACCTGATGATCTTATAGACTCATGCTTCCTCTGTGCCCTGGGTTGGTGTTTTGCATTTAAAACAGGGTTGCCAAATGACACACGCATTTGACCGTCTTCACTCGCTCTCACGCCACACTTCCGATTTCTCACGCAGTGGGTGGGTGGGGGGGTTGCGAACGTAAGTTGTCACCGGCCGGGGTGTAAAATGGACACAAATTAAGTATTATATCGCGATCGATCGCCAGTGGTTGGCACCAGAGCGAACTAGTAACTCATTGAATCATAGATGTGAATCAGAGGTAAATAAACTAGATTTTTTTTCCGGCTTGAGAAATCGTATGTGTGGCGTGAGAGCGTGTGAAGACGGTCTAATGCGTGTGTCTCACGCTCAATGCGTGAGAGTTGGCAACCCTGTGTATCTGCATGCACGGACGTAATTTGGGGGGGGAGGGGGGGTCATGTCACCCCCACTTTTTCAAAAGCCAGTTTTGGACCCCCCCAGTTTTTACGGTTAAAACCAAATATTTAAATACCCCCCCCACTTTTTATTACAAAATTACGTCCATGTCTGCATGTACCTGTAACTAATTTCTCAACAGTGAACTGTACCAAAAAATGGTTGGAGTATCCAATTTGAGGGCATTTTACTGTTTGATTTTGAGTAACAAAACAGGTTATCGTACAAGCTTGAGGCAGTAGACCTCAAGTAATAGTTGTAACAATGTGACCCCCCCCCCCCAGCCAGCATGTATGTTCTGTTTGTGTCATTCTGAGCAATTACCACAGGTGAGTTCTTGAAAAGTGCATCTAACTTCAACGATCTGATTCTATCTGGCAGGAATGAATAGTGACCATGGAGAAGATAAGCCCAAGGAGACTGGTGAGTACTTTACCGTTTACTCCATGTTCCAGGGATGCACCGGTTCTGTGTCCTGCAAGCATTTCTGAAGCAACCGTGTTGCTGTACGAAAGCCGTAACGAATGCCTCTGTTTGTCCATGTAGTGGTGCTTGCCAGTGGCGATGGCATCCCTCTACCCCAGATGGTCCTGTTCCCAGCAGAACACCTCTGTTTAAATTGGAACCAGGTCCATCGTATTGGAGCAGGTCTACAGAACCTGGGCAACACGTGTTTTTTAAACTCTGCCCTTCAGTGTCTCTCCTACACTGCTCCTCTCGCCAACTACATGCTGTCCAGAGAGCATTCCACAACATGTGAGTCACTCCCCATCCTTCTCCTCCTGCCACACATCTTGGTTCTAAAGTATTTAACATATCCAACGTAGCCTGTTTTAGTTCTTGCATCATTATGTAATCAGCCTTATATGAGCTGACTGCAAGTTGAACAAGAGTAAATTGTCTAACATTTCTAATATCACAAGAGAGGAGCAGAAATTAAGCTTGGTTGTCTAGACCAATGTTGGGTAAAGAATGGAGTGTCCACTGGTATGAGACGATATTTAGGGCTGTTCAATAAAAGGTGTTAACAGAGGTGTCAGCAGGCCTCTGTTTTGCATGAACCAGCAGGTGTCTTTGTTGGGAGCAGAGTGTGCTTCTTCCCATTGGCTGCAACAGTTCATTCAGTATCTCGATCATCTCAGGATGATCTACACACAGTCCTTAATTTCACAATGTGTTCAGAGTTTCTATGTAATGCTGTAAGACAAAACGCAGATCTGATGAACATTTGCTATGATGTTTTGGGTTTATTGTATGTTTTCCCATCTGTTGAATGAAGTCTTTATCAACCAAGGGGTGCAGTTGTCCTTTGTACAAACTATTTAACATTATTGTGAGTTTGTCAATGTTATTTGCTTCCGTAAAGGTTTTCTAATTGATATACATAGAAAACATTTGGTTGGAAACATGGCTGTGTTAATTACCTGCTTATTAACTGCTTATTAACTTTCAAGATTATCTACTGGTATTTAGTGATACCATCTGTATATTTATTATGCCTTAATTCTGAGTCCTCTTTTTCCCCCGAAGGTCATGAACCTGGATTTTGCATGATGTGCATCATGGAGAATCACATCACCCAGGTGTTTGCCAATTCAGGAAAAGTCATTAAACCCATCAGTGTGCTGAATGAACTAAAATGTGAGTATGCAAATGGTGATGGACAAAAGCAACATCATATTCCTTTGAGCACCGTTAAATATGAACATTTCTAATTGTGGTCCATCTCCTTTTCTTTTTCAAAGGTATTGCAAGTCATTTCTGTTTTGGGAGTCAAGAAGACGCTCATGAGTTCTTGCGGTACACAGTGGACACTATGCAAGAGTCCTGCCTGTTTTGGAGCATGTATGTTTACTTGGACCACACCCTATATTATTGCTCAAGTTGCTAAATTATTGAAATTTTAGCATTCATCTATTTCTTAGCATGTTTGTTGGATATCTGTGGGTCGCAGAATTGTTACTTGACTCTTCTTGCAGACAGATATTTAAAAATGTCACTTCTAGCAGGTGCAGCTGTGGCTGTTAGTCAGGTGTATTATTATTATTATTATTATTATTATTATTATTATTATTATTATTATTATTATTAATAATATTATTTGGAGAGTAAATACGTGGATCCAAGGGTCCTTTTTTGGCGTTTTTTGTGCTTTCCATTTCACTGACTGAAAAAAGAGCGGAGACTGGTGCTTGATACCGGTGTGAAGAAAATTGCTGATGTATCCACCAGTTATTAAGATTGTCCTGTATCTAAATGAGGCCAGGTTGGTCTAAGAAAATAGAAGTAGTTCTGCATTTGTGCAGAAACTGCACAGGCATACAGGGTGGTTTACTCTCACCCCTCTCTTCCATACCACAGTCGACAGCTTGTTTATGTGTGGCTAACACGTTAGTCCACCAGCGCTCTGTATGTGGGCTGTGCGCTCTCTCCCAAGTTGCTTTGATGCGGTGCCAGCTGCTGCTTCTCAACATCTCTCCACTACTGGCCAGCCAGCAGCCTACATTCAGAACGAAGCGTTTGACTTTACCAGTTACGTGTGGAGATGAATCCATCAGGGAATCGCTGCGTCGTTCTAGTTTCTGGCAATTTTCACGTCAGACCTCATTTCTGTTCTGCTTTGTGCTTTTAGAAAGCGTTATTCAGAAAGGCGTTTAGATACACTTAAAGGTTGTACTCTTACAATTGCATGTTTGTTTATATTCTCTTTTTAATTTCTTGTTTTAGTTTCTATCTGAATAAATTACATTTTCTGCCTTGTCTGATGTTTTTATTTAATCAGACTGGACAGGGAAACACAGGCAACCACTCTGATCCATCAGATATTTGGAGGTTACCTGAGGTCAAGATGTGAGTTTGTCAGTCATACTTCATTTCAATTTGTGAACATCAAATGGTAAAATGGTATTTACTGTAAAATGTTACTATAAATTATTTATTTCATAAGTGTTCAATGTGTATGACTGGCAATGCTATTTGAGATGTTTTTGATCAGTTAAATTGATTATATTCTTTCTGATTTCACAGTGGAGTGTTTGAACTGCAATGGAGTATCTGATACGTTTGATCAGTATTTGGACATTGCACTGGACATTGAGGTAGCCATCAGTCACTCTGTTGTATCTTTTATAAAGATGTCCATAGAAATGATCTGGGCTTTGAAATTGATTCTATCAGTTTGTTAAAGTGTGTGCGTGCATGTGTACATGTGTGAGGTGGACATTTGTTTAGATTATTAATTAGGTCTGCTAATCATGGCATGTCTGGCTTACAATTTAGTCTTGTATGAGAGTTGCTGTCTTAGTGAATTAATGATTACTCAGTGAATTGATAATTGCTTGTCCCAAACTGGTGTCTGAGATGTAAAGCATCATGGGATCAGTTTGACAAGATTTTCTTTAGCCCTGTGTCTGTGCCTAAGCGTGTTTACATGTGTTTTGTAGACTGCTCCAACCATCACCAAAGCTCTTGAGCAGTTTGTTAAGCCTGAGCAGCTTGATGGAGACAATGCCTACAAGTGCACCAAGTAAGTGTCCCAGCTCAGATCTGCTCCACCATGCTGTCCAACAGGGTAACCATGTGTTTTTTCCAAAAGTAGCATGACCAGTAACTTTAGACTCAGGAAGGCGGATACAAACTGCCAGCCTCATTTTCAAAATATTTTCACATAAAACTCAAAAAGCCGTCTTCGGCCACGTACTACAGAGGGCTTTGAAACCAATGGATAAGAGGGATAAAGGTGCTCTTTACTTCTGTCCCTTAACACACGGCAAGTCTATTTTGGATAAGTCTGAGGCACACCGGTTTATCTCTGGAGATAAACCAAGCTCTATTTGTTGTCATGGGACCACTAGTGGTGAATTTACTGTGGTCTGTGTTGCCTATTATCTTTTCTGTCCTCATTGTGAATTTGGTTGTGTTTGTAGATGTAAGAAAATGGTTCATGCCTCAAAAAGATTTACAGTCCACCGTAGCTCGAATGTGCTCACCATTGCTTTAAAGCGCTTCGACTTCAACGGAAGCAAAATTGCAAAGGTTTGACCACCGTACTTAATTCTGCCGCACTGTTGTACACTTTCCTTAGTCGTTTCACGTGATCTATGCCGTTGCACAACTGTTCTCTGTCCCCCTGTGCAGGACGTGAGGTATCCAGAGTATCTGGACATGCGTCCGTTCATGTCGCAGTCCCACGGAGAGCCACAGCTCTACGGCCTGTACGCTGTGCTGGTCCACTCCGGGATTAGCTGCCACGCCGGACACTACTACTGCTATGTGAAGGTTTGATGTGCTGCGCGGTTTCAGCATTCTCTGCGTTTTTGCACTGAGTTTCTGCTCTAGCTAATGGATGGAATAATGTTTTTATTTCAGTCTGGTAATGAGCAGTGGTATAAGATGAACGACGCATCAGTAACTGTAAGCGACATACAATCAGTGCTGAATCAACAAGCATATTTACTGTTCTACATCCGGTAAGTTCAACTTAATGTTTAAACCAACTCCAGATTTTTGAATAGTGGAATATTTAGAAAGGCATTTTATACACTTTTATTGACTGTAACTCTGTGACCCGTGGTCCCGGTCATTGCTCCCCTCGCCCGGTCAGCACGGCCAAGGTGAACGGGCCTCAGTTCACCTCCACCTCCGTCATCAGTCCACAGCTTTCTCCTCACATGGCAAAGGTATCACCGCACCACTGCACCATGCCAGGAAATCTGACTGGGAACTGGTTGTTATTGTTCACTAGTATAATTGAGAGGGCTGTGTTTTGTTTGTTTACACTGTTAAACTCTTACTTTCTGTTCCTGATATTCAGATTTCCCATAACTGACCGCTGTTCACTTTGCAGAATAACTCTCCCATGAAGGAGGACCAAGGTGGCTCAAAGCCTGGCGGGAGCAACAGCAGCAGCGTCCCGAAGAGCCAGCCCAGCCCCTGCAGTTCTTCGGCTGCCGCATCCCCGACCTCAGACCTCAGACGGCCTGTGCAGGTGAACGGTGGCACCACCGCTCACAATAGAGCAGCATCTCTGTCTGGTGCGCCAGGCTCTAGTGAAGGCAGACGAGCGCGTGAGGAGCGGAAGTGTGATAAAGATTCTGAGCAGCCACACCTTTCCTCCACACTGAAGGAGCGAGGCAGATCCAGGCAGGGACATTATCGCGAGCGGGAAAACCGGAGTCGGGAGCGCTACGGGCACCGCCATCGCCATCGCCATCGTCCCAACAGAGACCACCATACTGATAAGGATCGCTCGGCCAGTCGAGAGAGGATCCCTGGAGAGCGAGAGGGAGATCGCCACCGGGACGGGCACACCCACCACCGCCGAGACCACTACCACCACCGGCGCCATCACAGCAGCAAGGACGAACGAGACCGGGATGTGGAGAATGGTCAAGGTGACTTCCCTCGCTCATTTGAGTACTATGTTGGGAAGAAAGACTCGGGACACAAGCGGGCTAAAGCACCACGCACCGCCAGCCCTGCCCCGCGGCCCCAGGCACAAAAGCGTAGCCTGTCGGACAGGGAGGATCCATGTGAAGAGCGGCCTGTCAAAAAACATAAGAAATCCAAGAAGAAGAACAAGGACAAGCGGAGGTAAGGAGCTATTTATGTTGCATGAGAACGGCCATTGCTATACTGTGTGTGACCAGGAGGGGTCAGCAAACAGAACTGTTACTGTTGTAGAAAATCTAGCAACCATAAGCCAGAAAGTGTACTACAGTTTCCTTAAGCAAATCATTTTCAATCTGCAGGAGTTCTGAGAGGGACCCATCAGACAGGAATGGGGACAGCAGCTCCTTCCGACACAAAAAGATGAAAAAGAAGAGGAGGAGGCACAACTTGGAGGAGGAGCCTCGTATGGAGTGTCGCTCTGGCCACAGCTTAGACAAACGTAAGCGCCGCCTCAGCTCCGACCCAGACGAGTCTTCACCCAGCGCCAAGCGACCTACTACTGAGGACTATTACCAGACTCAGTAGATCGTGCTCTGATGCCACGCTCCCTCCTTCGCCTTCCTCTGGACAGACAAAAGCGATGTCCGAGCCTCTTACTCAGGATGTCGCTCCCCTGCTGTCCCCGCCTCCTCACAGGCCCCATTCAGCCCCCGAGACGCCAGCTAAGCCAACCGACACCACGCCTCGCACCCAGACGGCCTCGGCTGAGGAGCCCATCTACTGCCACGACACCCATGTGACGAAAGGCACCACGGCGCCCCCAGAGGCCAACCACGACCTCTGCTCACAGGGGGGCGACGGGCACGTGGCTTTAGAGAGGCCCGTGGCAACCGCGGACGCCTTTGTGCCCAACGGCGATGACTGCAGGGAAGATGCGGCGGCGTCTCTGTCTGGTGCGCCAGGCTCTAGAGAAGGCAGACGAGCGCGTGAGGAGCGGAAGTGTGTGCGCCGCCTCAGCTGCGACCCAGACGGGTCTTCACCCAGCGCCAAGCGACCTACTACTGAGGACTAATACCAAGTTAACGTCACTCAGGTGCATAAGGGTCAACTTTCTTTCCAAGTTTCAATTATCCATTACAAACTAGTAATGAGCAGTGGTATGAGATGAACGATGCATCAGTATCTGTAAGTGACATACGATCAGTGCTGAACCAACAGGCGTACTTACTGTTCTACATCCAGTCATTTCAATCTAATGTTTAAACCATTATATTTAGAATATTTAGAAAGGCATTTTATACACTTTTATCCCCCCCCCCCCCCCCCCCCCCCCCAATCCATCATTTTTAGGTCAACAGATCTTAAACTGAGACTGTAACTCTGTGACCCATGGTCCCGGTCATTGCTCCCCTCGCCCGGTCAGCACGGCCAAGGTGAACGGGCCTCAGTTCACCTCCACCTCCTTCATCGGTCCACAGCTTCCTCCTCACATGGCAAAGGTATCACCGCACCACTGCACCATGCCAGGAAATCTGACTGGGAACTGGTTGTTATTGTTCACTAGTATAATTGAGAGGGCTGTGTTTTGTGTGTTTACACTGTTAAACTCTTACTTTCTGTTCCTGATATTCAGATTTCCCATAACTGACCGCTGTTCACTTTGCAGAATAACTCTCCCATGAAGGAGGACCAAGGTGGCTCAAAGCCTGGCAGCAGCAACAGCGGCAGCGTCCCGAAGAGCCGGCCCAGCACCTGCAGTTCTTCGGCTGCCGCATCCCACCTGCGCCCGCTGCCCTCGTCCTCTTCCTCCAGCGCACCACAGTCTACCTCAGACCTCAGTTGGCCTGTGCAGGTGAACGGTGGCGCCGCCGCTCACAATAGAGCAGCTTTCCTGGTTCCGTATGGCCAAGAGTCATCCGACGAGTCCGACCAGGAAGGCGGAGCCTTGGATAATGGCACAGGGAAGTCTTACCCTGGTGCCAAGGCATCCGACGGGAAAGGTGGGATGGATGGTCCCCTCTTCCACAGCTCAAGCTCCCTCACGCCCAAGACCAACGGAGAGAGGCCCGTGGCAACCGCGGACGCCTTTGTGCCCAACGACGATGACTGGGATAAAGGTGCTCTTTACTTCTGTCCCTTAACACACGGCAAGACTATCTTGGATAAGTCTGAGGCACACCGGTTTATCTCTGGAGATAAACCAAGCTCTATTTGTTGTCATGGGACCACTAGTGGTGAATTTACTGTGGTCTGTGTTGCCTATTATCTTTTCTGTCCTCATTGTGAATTTGGTTGTGTTTGTAGATGTAAGAAAATGGTTCATGCCTCAAAAAGATTTACCGTCCGCCGTAGCTCGAATGTGCTCACCATTGCTTTAAAGCGCTTCGACTTCAACGGAAGCAAAATTGCAAAGGTTTGACCACCGTACTTAATTCTGCCGCACTGTTGTACACTTTCCTTAGTCGTTTCACGTGATCTATGCCGTTGCACAACTGTTCTCTGTCCCCCTGTGCAGGACGTGAGGTATCCAGAGTATCTGGACATGCGTCCGTTCATGTCGCAGTCCCACGGAGAGCCACAGCTCTACGGCCTGTACGCTGTGCTCGTCCACTCCAGGTTTAGCTGCCACGCCGGACACTACTACTGCTATGTGAAGGTTTGATGTGCTGCGCGGTTTCAGCATTCTCTGCGTTTTTGCACTGAGTTTCTGCTCTAGCTAATGGATGGAATAATGTTTTTATTTCAGTCTGGTAATGGGCAGTGGTATAAGATGAACGACGCATCAGTAACTGTAAGCGACATACAATCAGTGGTGAACCAACAAGCGTATTTACTGTTCTACATCCGGTAAGTTCAACCTAATGTTTAAACCAGCTCCAGATTTTTGAATAGTGGAATATTTAGAAAGGCATTTTATACACTTTTATTGACTGTAACTCTGTGACCCGTGGTCCCGGTCATTGCTCCCCTCGCCCGGTCAGCACGGCCAAGGTGAACGGGCCTCAGTTCACCTCCACCTCCGTCATCAGTCCACAGCTTTCTCCTCACATGGCAAAGGTATCACTACACCACTGCACCATGCCAGGAAATCTGACTTGGAACTGGTTGTTATTGTTCACTAGTATAATTGAGAGGGCTGTGTTTTGTTTGTTTACACTGTTAAACTCTTACTTTCTGTTCCTTATATTCAGATTTCCCATAACTGACCGCTGTTCACTTTGCAGAATAACTCTCCCATGAAGGAGGACCAAGGTGGCTCAAAGCCTGGCAGCAGTGTCCCGAAGAGCCAGCCCAGTCACTGCATTTCTTCGGCTGCCGCATCCCCGACCTCTGACCTCAGACGGCCTGTGCAGGTGAACGGCGGCGCCGCCGCTCACAATAGAGCAGCATCTCTGTCTGGTGCGCCAGGCTCTAGTGAAGGCAGACGAGCGCGTGAGGAGCGGAAGTGTGATAAAGACTCTGAGCAGCCACACCTTTCCTCCACCCTGAAGGAGCGAGGCAGATCCAGGCAGGGACATTATCGAGAGCGGGAAACCCGGAGTCGGGAGCGCTACGGGCACCGCCATCGCCATCGCCATCGTCCCAACAGAGACCACCATACTGATAAGGATCGCTCGGCCAGTCGAGAGAGGATCCCTGGAGAGCGAGAGGGAGATCGCCACCGGGACGGGCACACCCACCACCGCCGAGACCACTACCACCACCGGCGCCATCACAGCAGCAAGGACGAACGAGACCGGGATGTGGAGAATGGTCAAGGTGACTTCCCTCGCTCATTTGAGTACTATGTTGGGAAGAAAGACTCGGGACACAAGCGGGCTAAAGCACCACGCCCCGCCAGCCCTGCCCCGCGGCCCCAGGCACAAAAGCGTAGCCTGTCGGACAGGGAGGATCCATGTGAAGAGCGGCCTGTCAAAAAACATAAGAAATCCAAGAAGAAGAACAAGGACAAGCGGAGGTAAGGAGCTATTTATGTTGCATGAGAACGGCCATTGCTATACTGTGTGTGACCAGGAGGGGTCAGCAAACAGAACTGTTACTGTTGTAGAAAATCTAGCAACCATAAGCCAGAAAGTGTACTACAGTTTCCTTAAGCAAATCATTTTCAATCTGCAGGAGTTCTGAGAGGGACCCATCAGACAGGAATGGGGACAGCAGCTCCTTCCGACACAAAAAGATGAAAAAGAAGAGGAGGAGGCACAACTTGGAGGAGGAGCCTCGTATGGAGTGTCGCTCTGGCCACAGCTTAGACAAACGTAAGCGCCGCCTCAGCTCCGACCCAGACGAGTCTTCACCCAGCGCCAAGCGACCTACTACTGAGGACTATTACCAGACTCAGTAGATCGTGCTCTGATGCCACGCTCCCTCCTTCGCCTTCCTCTGGACAGACAAAAGCGATGTCCGACCCTCTCACTCAGGATGTCGCTCCCCCCGCTGTCCCCGCCTCCTCACAGGCCCCATTCAGCCCCCGAGACGCCAGCTAAGCCAACCGACACCACGCCTCGCACCCAGATGGCCTCGGCTGAGGAGCCCATCTACTGCCACGACACCCATGTGACGAAAGGCACCACGGCGCCCCCAGAGGCCAACCACGACCTCTGCTCACAGGGGGGCGACGGGCACGTGGCTTTAGAGAGGCCCGTGGCAACCGCGGACGCCTTTGTGCCCAACGAGGATGACTGCAGGGAAGATGCGGTGGCATCTCTGTCTGGTGCGCCAGGCTCTAGAGAAGGCAGACGAGCGCGTGAGGAGCGGAAGTGTGTGCGCCGCCTCAGCTGCGACCCAGACGGGTCTTCACCCAGCGCCAAGCGACCTACTACTGAGGACTATTACCAACTTAACGTCACTCAGGTGCATAAGGGTCAACTTTCTTTCCAAGTTTCAATTATCCATTACAAACTAGTAATGAGCAGTGGTATGAGATGAACGATGCATCAGTATCTCTAAGTGACATACGATCAGTGCTGAACCAACAGGCGTACTTACTGTTCTACATCCAGTCATTTCAATCTAATGTTTAAACCATTATATTTAGAATATTTAGAAAGGCATTTTATACACTTTTATTCCCCCCCCCCCCCCCCCAATCCATCATTTTTAGGTCAACAGATCTTAAACTGAGACTGTAACTCTGTGACCCGTGGTCCCGGTCATTGCTCCCCTCGCCCGGTCAGCACGGCCAAGGTGAACTGGCCTCAGTTCACCTCCACCTCCTTCATCGGTCCACAGCTTCCTCCTCACATGGCAAAGGTATCACCACACCACTGCACCATGCCAGGAAATCTGACTGGGAACTGGTTGTTATTGTTCACTAGTATAATTGAGAGGGCTGTGTTTTGTTAGTTTACACTGTTAAACTCTTACTTTCTGTTCCTTATATTCAGATTTCCCATAACTGACCGCTGTTCACTTTGCAGAATAACTCTCCCATGAAGGAGGACCATGGTGGCTCAAAGCCTGGCGGCAGCAACAGCAGCAGCGTCCCGAAGAGCCGGCCCAGCCCCTGCAGTTCTTCGGCTGCCGCATCCCACCTGCGCCCGCTGCCCTCGTCCTCTTCCTCCAGCGCACCACAGTCTACCTCAGACCTCAGTTGGCCTGTGCAGGTGAACGGTGGCGCCACCGCTCACAATAGAGCAGCTTTCCTGGTTCCGTATGGCCAAGAGTCATCCGACGAGTCCGACCAGGAAGGCGGAGCCTTGGATAATGGCACAGGGAAGTCTTACCCTGGTGCCAAGGCATCCGACGGGAAAGGTGGGATGGATGGTCCCCTCTTCCACAGCTCAAGCTCCCTCACGCCCAAGACCAACGGAGAGAGGCCCGTGGCAACCGCAGACGCCTTTGTGCCCAACGATGATGACTGGGATAAAGGTGCTCTTTACTTCTGTCCCTTAACACACGGCAAGTCTATCTTGGATAAGTCTGAGGCACACCAGTTTATCTCTGGAGATAAACCAAGCTCTATTTGTTGTCATGGGACCACTAGTGGTGAATTTACTGTGGTCTGTGTTGCCTATTATCTTTTCTGTCCTCATTGTGAATTTGGTTGTGTTTGTAGATGTAAGAAAATGGTTCATGCCTGAAAAAGATTTACCGTCCACCGTAGCTCGAATGTGCTCACCATTGTTTTAAAGCGCTTCGACTTCAACGGAAGCAAAATTGCAAAGGTTTGACCACCGTACTTAATTCTGCCGCACTGTTGTACACTTTCCTTAGTCGTTGCACGTGATCTATGCCGTTGCACAACTGTTCTCTGTCCCCCTGTGCAGGACGTGAGGTATCCAGAGTATCTGGACATGCGTCCGTTCATGTCGCAGTCCCACGGAGAGCCACAGCTCTACGGCCTGTACGCTGTGCTGGTCCACTCCGGGATTAGCTGCCACGCCGGACACTACTACTGCTATGTGAAGGTTTGATGTGCTGCGCGGTTTCAGCATTCTCTGCGTTTTTGCACTGAGTTTCTGCTCTAGCTAATGGATGGAATAATGTTTTTATTTCAGTCTGGTAATGAGCAGTGGTATAAGATGAACGACGCATCAGTAACTGTAAGCGACATACAATCAGTGCTGAACCAACAAGCGTATTTACTGTTCTACATCCGGTAAGTTCAACCTAATGTTTAAACCAGCTCCAGATTTTTGAATAGTGGAATATTTAGAAAGGTATTTTATACACTTTTATTGACTGTAACTCTGTGACCCGTGGTCCCGGTCATTGCTCCCCTCGCCCGGTCAGCACGGCCAAGGTGAACGGGCCTCAGTTCACCTCCACCTCCTTCATCGGTCCACAGCTTCCTCCTCACATGGCAAAGGTATCACCGCACCACTGCACCATGCCAGGAAATCTGACTGGGAACTGGTTGTTATTGTTCACTAGTATAATTGAGAGGGCTGTGTTTTGTTTGTTTACACTGTTAAACTCTTACTTTCTGTTCCTGATATTCAGATTTCCCATAACTGACCGCTGTTCACTTTGCAGAATAACTCTCCCGTGAAGGAGGACCAAGGTGGCTCAAAGCCTGGCGGCAGCAACAGCGGCAGCGTCCCGAAGAGCCAGCCCAGCCCCTGCAGTTCTTCGGCTGCCGCATCCCCGACCTCTGACCTCAGACGGCCTGTGCAGGTGAACGGTGGCGCCGCCGCTCACAATAGAGCAGCATCTCTGTCTGGTGCGCCAGGCTCTAGTGAAGGCAGACGAGCGCGTGAGGAGCGGAAGTGTGATAAAGACTCTGGGCAGCCACACCTTTCCTCCACCCTGAAGGAGCGAGGCAGATCCAGGCAGGGACATTATCGCGAGCGGGAAAACCGGAGTCGGGAGCTCTACGGGCACCGCCATCGCCATCGCCATCGTTCCAACAGAGACCACCATACTGATAAGGATCGCTCGGCCAGTCGAGAGAGGATCCCTGGAGAGCGAGAGGGAGATCGCCACCGGGACGGGCACACCCACCACCGCCGAGACCACTACCACCACCGGCGCCATCACAGCAGCAAGGACGAACGAGACCGGGATGTGGAGAATGGTCAAGGTGACTTCCCTCGCTCATTTGAGTACTATGTTGGGAAGAAAGACTCGGGACACAAGCGGGCTAAAGCACCACGCCCCGCCAGCCCTGCCCCGCGGCCCCAGGCACAAAAGCGTAGCCTGTCGGACAGGAAGGATCCATGTGAAGAGCGGCCTGTCAAAAAACATAAGAAATCCAAGAAGAAGAACAAGGACAAGCGGAGGTAAGGAGCTATTTATGTTGCATGAGAACGGCCATTGCTATACTGTGTGTGACCAGGAGGGGTCAGCAAACAGAACTGTTACTGTTGTAGAAAATCTAGCAACCATAAGCCAGAAAGTGTACTACAGTTTCCTTAAGCAAATCATTTTCAATCTGCAGGAGTTCTGAGAGGGACCCATCAGACAGGAATGGGGACAGCAGCTCCTTCCGACACAAAAAGATGAAAAAGAAGAGGAGGAGGCACAACTTGGAGGAGGAGCCTCGAATGGAGTGTCGCTCTGGCCACAGCTTAGACAAACGTAAGCGCCGCCTCAGCTCCGACCCAGACGAGTCTTCACCCAGCGCCAAGCGACCTACTACTGAGGACTATTACCAGACTCAGTAGATCGTGCTCTGATGCCACGCTCCCTCCTTCGCCTTCCTCTGGACAGACAAAAGCGATGTCCGAGCCTCTTACTCAGGATATCGCTCCCCTGCTGTCCCCGCCTCCGCACAGGCCCCATTCAGCCCCCGAGACGCCAGCTAAGCCAACCGACACCACGCCTCGCACCCAGACGGCCTCGGCTGAGGACCCATCTACTGCCACGACACCCATGTGACGAAAGGCACCACGGCGCCCCCAGAGGCCAACCACGACCTCTGCTCACAGGGGGGCGACGGGCACGTGGCTTTAGAGAGGCCCGTGGCAACCGCGGACGCCTTTGTGCCCAACGGCGATGACTGCAGGGAAGATGCGGTGGCGTCTCTGTCTGGTGCGCCAGGCTCTAGAGAAGGCAGACGAGCGCGCGAGGAGCGGAAGTGTGTGCGCCGCCTCAGCTGCGACCCAGACGGGTCTTCACCCAGCGCCAAGCCACCTACAGTTGTGGTCAAAAGTTTACATACACTTGTAAAAAACATAATGTTATGGCTGTCTTGAGTTTTCAATAAGTTCTACAACTCTTATTTTTCTGTGATAGAGTGATCGGAACACATACATGTTTGTCACAAAAAACAGTCATAAAATTTGGTTCTTTCATAAATTTATTATGGGTCTGCTGAAAATGTCACCAAATCTGCTGGGTCAAAAATATACATACAGCAACATTAGTATTTGGTTACATGTCCCTTGGCCATTTTCACGGCAACTAGGCGCTTTTGGTAGCCATCCACAAGCTCCTGGCAAGCTTCAGGTCGAATGTTTGACCACTCTTCTTGACAGAATTGGTGCAGTTCAGCTAAATGTGATGGTTTTCTTGCATGAACCTGTTTCTTTAGCACTGTCCACATGTTCTCAATGGGGTTTAAGTCAGGACTTTGGGAAGGCCATTCTAAAACCTTAATTCTAGCCTGGTTTAGCCATTCCTTTACCACTTTTGATGTGTGTTTTGGGTCATTGTCTTGTTGGAACACCCAACTGCGCCCAAGACCCAACCTTCGGGCTGATGGTTTTAAGTTTTCCTGCAGAATTTGGAGGTAATCCTCCTTCTTCATTATCCCATTTACTTTCTGCAAAGAACCAGTTCCACTGGCAGCAAAACATCCCCAGAGCATAATACTACCACCACCATGCTTGACAGTAGGCATGGTGTTCCTGGGATTAAAGGCCTCACCTTTTCTCCTCCAAACATATTGCTGGGTGTTGTGGCCAAACAGCTCAATTTTTGTTTCGTCTGACCAGAGAACTTTCCTCCAGAAGGTTTTATCTTCGTCCATGTGATCAGCAGCAAACTTCAGCCGAGTCTTAAGGTGCCTTTTCTGGAGCAAGGGCTTCTTTCTTGCACGGCAGCCTCTCAGTCCATGGCGATGTAAAACACGCTTGACTGTGGAGACTGACACCTGTGTTCCATCAGCTTCCAAATCCTTGCAGACCTGCTTCTTGGTGATTCTTGGTTGACTCTTGACCATCCTGACCAATCTCCTCTCGGCAGCATGTGATAGCTTGCGTTTTCTTCCTGATCGTGGCAGTGACACAACTGTTCCATGCACTTTGTACTTGCGTATAATTGTCTGCACAGTTGCTCTTGGGACCTGTAGCTGCTTTGAAATGGCTCCAAGTGACTTCCCTGACTTGTTCAAGTCAATAATTCGCTTTTTCAGATCCACACTGAGTTCCTTTGACTTTCCCATTGTAGCTTTTGTAGCTGAGTCTAATCACTGGGTCAAATGAGCCCTATTTAAATGGGCTCATGAGAAGTCAACAGCTGTAGTCAATCAGAATCACTTACAAGAAGTGAAGAGGCCATGACATGAAGCTAATTTGATTGACACAACTCGCTACATCACCAAAATTGACAAATTTTGTTGCTGTATGTATATTTTTGACCCAGCAGATTTGGTGACATTTTCAGCAGACCCATAATAAATTTATGAAAGAACCAAATTTTATGACTGTTTTTTGTGACAAACATGTATGTGTTCCGATCACTCTATCACAGAAAAATAAGAGTTGTAGAACTTATTGAAAACTCAAGACAGCCATAACATTATGTTTTTTACAAGTGTATGTAAACTTTTGACCACAACTGTACTACTGAGGACTAATACCAACTTAACGTCACTCAGGTGCATAAGGGTCAACTTTCTTTCCAAGTTTCAATTATCCATTACAAACTAGTAATGAGCAGTGGTATGAAAGGCATTTTATACACTTTTATCCCCCCCCCAATGCATCATTTTTAGGTCAACAGATCTTATGTAACTCTGTGACCCATGGTCCCGGTCATTGCTCCCCTCGCCCGGTCAGCACGGCCAAGGTGAACGGGCCTCAGTTCACCTCCACCTCCTTCATCAGTCCACAGCTTCCTCCTCACATGGCAAAGGTATCACCACACCACTGCACCATGCCAGGAAATCTGACTGGGAACTGGTTGTTATTGTTCACTAGTATAATTGAGAGGGCTGTGTTTTGTTTGTTTACACTGTTAAACTCTTACTTTCTGTTCCTTATATTCAGATTTCCCATAACTGACCGCTGTTCACTTTGCAGAATAACTCTCCCATGAAGGAGGACCAAGGTGGCTCAAAGCCTGGCGGCAGCAACAGCAGCAGCGTCCCGAAGAGCCGGCCCAGCCCCTGCAGTTCTTCGGCTGCCGCATCCCACCTGCGCCCGCTGCCCTCGTCCTCTTCCTCCAGCGCACCACAGTCTACCTCAGACCTCAGTTGGCCTGTGCAGGTGAACGGTGGCGCCGCCGCTCACAATAGAGCAGCTTTCCTGGTTCCGTATGGCCAAGAGTCATCCGACGAGTCCGACCAGGAAGGCGGAGCCTTGGATAATGGCACAGGGAAGTCTTACCCTGGTGCCAAGGCATCCGACGGGAAAGGTGGGATGGATGGTCCCCTCTTCCACAGCTCAAGCTCCCTCACGCCCAAGACCAACGGTTCCAGTTGCTTCCCCGGAATTCTCCCACGAGAAAACGGATCGGGACTTGTTCACAGTGCCCAAAATGGCCACCATAAAGTCAATGGCTTCAAACCATGTGATAAGGTATAAATTGATCAGTCAAAGCTGATTAAGCGATGGTGTTTTCGGTGGGGTACCTTTTTTATCACAGTATTTTTTAAATTCTGCATATGTATGTTTTATATTACTTTAACATTTAAAGACCAAAAATGCTTTCATTTGAATATTTGCAAACAGCACATGGTTTCCTGGTTCTACTCCTGAAATGCTATAGCTGTGTAGTTCCATCAGCTTCAGTATTCAGATAATACTATTAGACAAGAGGAATTAGACAGAGGAATTGTGAACCCATTAAGTAATATAATCGGTAAACTGAAGCCATCAAATGGCCGTTAACAGCTTTTTGTTGCTTGCGTTGTTCAGGCTACAGAAATTGGAGCATCTTTATCTTCCCTGGTGAGCCCCACCAGCGGGTTGGACTCCCAGCTCAGAAAGAACGCATACAGGTACACAAGCCGCTCTGGTCATCTTTCAGATTCACTCATTCAGCGAATAGAAAGGAAACACTGCAGGTAGATGAAGTGAGTAACACTGCTGCCTTTTTCTTCTCTGTTCAGCTCCAAGCCATCGTGCTCTGATGCCACGCTCCCTCCTTCGCCTTCCTCTGGACGGACAAAAGCGATGTCCGAGCCTCTCACTCAACATGTCCCCGCTGTCCCCGCCTCCGCACAGGCCCCATTCAGCCCCCGAGACGCCAGCTAAGCCAACCGACACCACGCCTCGCACCCAGACGGCCTCGGCTGAGGAGCCCATCTACTGCTACGACACCCATGTGACGAAAGGCACCACGGCGCCCCCAGAGGCCAACCACGACCTCTGCTCACAGGGGGGCGACGGGCACGTGGCTTTAGAGAGGCCCGTGGCAACCGCGGACGCCTTTGAGCCCAACGGCGATGACTGCAGGGAAGATGCGGCAGCGTCTCTGTCTGGTGCGCCAGGCTCTAGAGAAGGCAGACGAGCGCGTGAGGAGCGGAAGTGTTAAAGACAAGACAAAAGAAATGCTTCCATATGCTCATATAACAAATAAAGTATAATAGCATGTTACCTAAGCAATAACTTGGTTTCTCAGTGCACACAAAATGTAAAGGAACACTGAAATTCAACCTGACCATTAAAAACTGTAAATGAGATTTTCTTGATAATTTACTAGATTCTATACCTTTACATGTCCATGATCTTTACACAACCAGTCCTGCTGATTTAAATGACACAATAAAGTTATGAACAAAATAATTTGTAATGGATAATTCTAGAATGGAAAACAGAAGTATGGGGTTAATGTGGGATGTGCTTAGGAGAAAACTCATCTTAAATATTAGCAGTTTCCAGTTCTAGGGATTTTGGCCGCTTGAAAAAACCAAATGGGCCCCGGTCGTTTGGGGACTGTGTCAGTCATAACTGCACTCCCTCACCTAGCATCTCTGCTTAAATGCTTGTTTAATTCTGAGACTGTGGTTTCCTATTTGTCTGAATTTTCCCATAATGCCAAAAAAATTCTACTACCACCCAAGAATTGGTAGCCTTTGTTTATCCCCCAGGGCAAATGTAGACAGATTCTGCTGTACCATTTTTCAAAAATCCACACTGAAGTCTTAATTTTGTTAGGGCTTGGAGATACATTTCTCAGAAATTGGTTATCAGTTTCTCAGAAGTCTCCCATAATGCCAAAAGAATTCCTCTGCTGCATGAGAGTATGAACCCTTAACTATCATAACAGTAAGTTTTTGCATATTTCACTGTACCATTTCCTCATAAATCCATTTTAGGTTCATACTGCATTTAGGTGAATTAAAGCACTCATATCAAATAGGCTGAATCTGTGTAAATATCCTTTTGATCCTGACCAGAGTGAGCTTGTTCACTTTCACTGAAACCGTCATCAAGAACATCATCCTGTTCTTCATCCATGTTGTCAGATTTCTTCTGACAAGTGTCATGACAAACTTCTATCAGGGGACTGATACAGTTAGGTTTTTGCATCTGAGATGCAGAATCCCTCCATCACCTTATTGTGTACTGTAAGGAACCATGTAAAGCATTAAATGGGCCTGAGGCCTCAGCATCAACCCACAGTCTTTGAGAGGTCATAGGTCATAGTTGGGTCAAAGCCTGCTTCAACTGCTTCCTACTAGCATCATACTTGGGTCAAAGCTGATGAATGAAGGACAATTACATCATGACAGTTCAGCTACCAGGTGTAAGAGAGGGAGGAGCTTGAAGGTAAGAGAAAGGGACACGAATGGAGGATTCACATCCAACACTCCAAAATTAAGGTTTTATGTTGTTCTCAACGACTTTGTTATTGCATACCCTGTTGGTGTAAAAAAATAAACTGTTTTTTTCCCATCACCTGACTCCCTGTCCACTGTGTAATTTGGTTTTGTGCATGACACCTAGCTTTAAATTATCAGTCAAGCAACCAATGAGTATATTGAAGATGAGTTGTGAGTGGTGTCATATCATACATGTATTCTCTGAAAGAAGGGATTTGAGTGCCATCCTGCAACTTCTTTCCACCAACAACCCCCTTAAAAGCCAAAATAAACACATCCATTGACATGGTAAATGCCAACAGTAAAATTGTACAACCTGCCATTATGCCCATTTAGACAGCCAAGATATGGTATTTTCACCTGTTTTAAAACAAAATGGGATATCTTCAAAATGGGCTCTCATCCACCTAGTGTCTGGTACCTGAAAGAGGTCATATGCCTTCCACAAAAATTGATTAGTGCTGTGGTACATCCTGAGAAGCCAGAAATGTGCTGATCAACTTCACACAACTATAGCTGCTGGGAATCAGTGCCGGAGTGGCTAATCGGGAGATTCGGGAGGATTCCCGATGGGCCGGCTCATGTCAATCTCTAGTTTGGGCCGATTAGGAGGGAAAAATAATTTTGGGCCGGATTTGGGCATGAAACTCCCGGGCTGAAAAAGTGGCCCACTCCGGCCCTGCTGGGAATTGTGGTTGGAAACAAGGAGAGTAAAAAGGTTTTGATATTAGCAAAAAGCTTGTGATGTTTGGTTATAATTTGAAAGAACAAAATCATCTAAACAGATTTGTAAGGTGTGGTGATTACTCCCGTAAGCATACCTTTAGCTGAAATGGGAGTTCAACTGATTACATGTAATTTTTATTTTCACCACTGGGTGCAACTGACAGCAAGGAATTAGCCACAGATAAAACAAGATAACCACATTCAGTACATTAGTATATTAGCACATTAGTACACTAAAACCAGGGCTTAATTTGAGCCGGATCCTGCCGGAACAGGATCCGGGAACTCTTTCATTTTGAAGGGTGCGTTCCGGGAACTGTCTGCCTCGATCCGGTAACTTTCAAGCCTACTAATTATAAGTTATGAAGAAATCTGTCTGTGTTAAACCAATTAATTGAACAAATAATTCTATAAAATACATTTTTTAAACACAAGAGCCACATTCAGGCTTCCTAAATCACATAAGAGCCCTCCTTTTTAGCGATGCCTTTAGGCGTCTCCCCTATAAAGCTAGTTATACTTTAGCGAGTGACCGTAGCGCGCGACTCCGCACACATCGCGCGAACCTCCGGAGGAGGAGGAGGCGTTTATACTTGCCGCGTCACATTATTTAGTGTGCTAGTTAGTAGTATAAAGAAACACCCCTCAAAAACAGGGGAAGGAATATTTACCTGACAAATTTTAATGTTGCTTTGTGTTTCAGATTTGTAAATTGCTGGAATTTAGGCTAAAGTACTTGAAAATGCACTTAAATGCACTTCTGCACTTAAAACACTTATAAAACACACGTAAATCATTTAAAAGTCATTTATATATACGAATTGGCTTGCTATTTTGACATTTGTGTGCCTAAGCGTTGTGTTTTGTGTGCGTGCCGGTGACATTGTTGGCATCAGTGACCCCTTGTCTCATGCCGCTGTTTGCGTTCTGGCATCGTTTGATTTACAAATTAAGCACTGACTTAACGTTTTAAACGTTTTATCACGACAAGAGCTACGCGATACTGCTCTAAAACACAGTGCTCTGATAAAGAAGATAAATGGAATGTATGGAAGCCCATTTCCGCCACGTAAAATAAAAAAAAAATTGCTATCTCATTATTTTGAGATACTAAGTCATTATATACTATAGTATCTCAAAATAATGACTTAGTATCTCGAAATAATGAGATAGCAATTTACTTAATAATGAGAAAAAAATATATGTGCTGTTTTTTTTTTTTTTTACTTTAGGTGGTGGGAATGGGCTTCCATATAAATGTCTGTATTGTAAAGACGACATTTTACCCTGATGCTTTTGTCGGCATTTTTCAGGTGCCCTGGATGCTGCTGCTGAAAAAATCAGAGAATTGGAGGTCAAGGTCAGAGAATTAGAATCTCAGCTCAGGGGCCTGCAAATCAACAGATTTTGTGCAACTGATGAGAAGTTCAGATTCTACACCCGTTTTCCATCAGAGAAGGTATTTTTGATCTTTTGGCAGTCGGTTGCTCCCTCAGCATCCAGGTTGGTGTACTGGAGTAAAGCACAGAGGAACGAGGGTGTGATGGAAATTGAGAAACCAAGTCCAAGTCAAAGACTGGCACAACAAGACTGGAAATAACAAGACAGTCTGGAATTCTCAGCCTACTGGAACCAGGAGATGCATGCATGGCAGACAAGGGCTTTGTCATTGACCAGATGCTGTCTGATGTTGGTGCAACACTCATCATCCCCCCCTTCAAGAAATCCACCTGCTTCAGCAAGGAGGACACGGAGAAAACACAAGCCATAGCTCGTCTCTGAATCCTGGTGGAGAGAGCTATCAGAAGAGTCAAAGAATACCACATCTGGCACACAACCATTCCTCTTACCCTTTCAGGCTCAGTGAATCTGCTGTGGACTACCGGTTGTTGTAATGACCAACTACCAAGGTCCCTTAGATTTAAACAGTGATGTACCTGTCTAAATTATTCTTGTAACACTGGAAGAAACAAAGATACAAAATTATTTATAGTTCTATTCATGTTTAATGATGGAATGAAGGTTTTTTGTTTATATTATGTTTTTTTTTTTGTTACAGACCTGTAACAACTTCTTTAAGAGGCTTCTCTGTCCTCCACTCATTACCTGTATTAATGGCACCAGGATGATGTTTCCTCTTGTGAGTCTTGGTTCCTCCCAAGGTTTCTTCCTATAGTTTTTGAAGGAGATTTTCCTTGACCACTGTTGCCTTTGGCTTGCTCACCAGGGTTTTTTTTTTGTTGTTGATGATTCTGGACTTCTATAAGGGTGCTTTGTGTAAAAACCACTATATAAATACATTTCATTTGATGATTAATGTTTATTAAATGTTCCTTTTCTACACAATGTTTGCATATTTCATTAATTAAGGTAACAGGCTGGTAATATAAATACAGATTTAATACATCAGGGTATATACAGAGATTCTTAAGTTGAATTTAATACCTTTTTAATACCTACAAAATATTTTTTAATACCAGCATGACTTAAAGCGGCGACTGAAGTGGCCTCTCGGTTGTTGCTAACCACTGGCCTAAACCAGTCTTTAAACAGGCATGAAAATGGGTCAGTGTCAGTCCTGCCTCCCTCCTGTCGGTCATGTCTTCTGTTTGTCTTTTATTTTGAAATTTCTTAGTTGTGTCTGTCTTCACTCCCCTGCCCCCTCGTTATTGCTTTCTGCTGTGTCTTGTTGAGTCCCTTGGTCGGTTAGTGTATTTAAGTCTTGTGTTTAATCTCTTGTTTGTATGCGATTTGGTATCTTGGTCTTTTGTGTCTGTAATACTAGTCTGTATGTACTCCTTGTATTTTGTGTGACTTTGGTTTCTCTAGGGGTATTGCTTGTTGATGTCTTTGCTTTTATTTAGCCTTGTCCACCCAGCTATTCCTGTTAGTGTTGTTTGGTTCATAAGTTAGGTGTTTGATTATTCTTGGGGTATGTTTTGTGTGCTTTGTGTATATGTATCAGTTTTGTCATTAAATTCATTGTTCAGTCCGCACTTGCGTTCAGCCCTCTCTCCTAGTTGTTACCGAATAACCGACCTACAATGAACGCAGCGGACAGTGGAGTGAGGCATGTTGCTTGCTTGCCTCCTCCCAAAGATGATGAGGACTTTCAGGTACAGCTGGACTATTTGCAGTCATGTTTCATTTTGGACACTGCAGGTAAACCTGTTGCAATGCCCTCTTTAACTGACTCCCCAGACATGTACGATGGAGAGGAGCGTAATGCTGATGCCTTTGTTCTACAATGTAGCCTGTATTTTCAGTTCCTGACATGCCCTATGCCACCGGAAAAGGCTCTGGTGCTCTTTATGAGGGCAAGACTACAGGGAAAGGCGCTTCAGTGGGCAAACCTCATCCTTGCGCACCGGACGGAGGAAGCCTGGACTGTGGAGGGGTTTTTCAAACTCTTACAGGCTAGGTTCTCCGGTGTTGCCCCCCAGCCCTACAGCATGTCTGAGACTGTAGGTGCTACTACACCTCTTCCTGGAGTGGTCTTCTCCACCAGTATGGTGGATTTTCCTAAGACTTTTTTTGGGGGGGTGCTATGAGCCTATGCGTCGGGCCCTCATGTCTCATCAGACCGACCCCATTGGCAATGTGGGGAGGAAGAGGGGACTGAGGGGCGGCGCAAGGGCATGTCCATGTTCCTCCCCAGATGCTCCAGCGGCCTCGGCGCCTCCTAACCCGCAGACAGACATACATTTGCTATCAAATCAAAGCCCATCCTATCCTCTAAAATATTAATATAAACTGATTCCACTGTAGGCAAGGTAGTTAATCACTGTATGTATAGTGACATAGAACATTTGTGGAATTACGGTAAATTGCAAATAAACAAAATACAACATGACTGTTGTCCACAAACTTTAAATAAATTATGCATGCAATGTATGGATTATATTCAGATATAACCAAAAAACTTCTCTCTGCCTCAGAGGATGAAACATGGACTACTAAAAGCAACCAGAGCTTCCACTTGCCCAAATAATCCATGTACCTCTGAAGGCAAAGCATGAATGATCTCTGCAGCTTCTGCACTGTTACTGTATCTTTGTACCAGTACTCTCCTAATAAGGTGATACATAATATTTAAAATAATATAACAGGTTTGATTATTATTATTTACTTAAACTATTTCCGCTCTTTAAAAAAAAAACTCAGGAGTGTTGTGTCCTGTGGTTTTATTTGTTTCTTTGGTGGCATGCTGAAATGAAATGACAAAAAATGTATGTTAAGGTTTCCTGACTAGACAAGACTAACGTTAATGTTGGACAGTCCGTGTCCCAAACAGCACACTCTGGAACATTACATACTGCACTACTGAAAACACTTCAAACCATGGTGTCCTTTTATTTATTCGTTTATTTGTTTTATTCATTATATTTTATTTTTTACACATTCAGTGTAGTAGCAGTTTTGGACGTGGCCAGAGAGTAATGTAACTTTATGTTTCAGAGAGCTTTCTGACAAGTTTTAATATAAACGTTAGCTAACCCAAACCCTCCTAGTCTGGTACCATAACAGCACATTACAATAAAGCTATTTTATGGTCATATGGTTGGCTATTCATTGCTCTTATCACTGACCTCGCATTTAACTGTGCGTTCACACCGAAAGCGATAAAATCGCTCTCCGTCGCCGAGTCGCCAGCATCGCATCGCGTGGGGGCGTGTCCAACAAACATCACGCCGGCATGCAGCACGTGACAGATATGCAAATCACATTTTTAAAGCAGGACGCAGTATTTATGTTAATCTATTGATTACAGGACACACGATTATAAAGGAGTGCGTGTATAAAACATAGTGTGTGTATAAAATACATATAGTATATAAACCTAAAATGTTTATGTATTTTTTTTTTACTTTTTACCCCAGACCCAAAAATCAAACAGGAATTTAAAAAATCATAACCAATAATCGGGTATACGCTAATGTATTGCAGATGTTTTTTAACAAATGAACAGTATTGAACGAGGGTGTGATGGAAATTGAGAAACCAAGTCCAAACCAAAGACTGGCACTTGTGGATGAATTGTTCATGTACTGCTGCTGTGTTGCAGTTGGCCTGAAAGAGAAGGTTCTTGCAGACATCTTTGGGGTCAGCACAACAACTGTAAGCAGAGTTCTCATCACATGGGCCAACTATTTATACCTGGTCTTGGGGTCAGTGCCAACCTGGATGTAAAGGGAACAGGTCCAAGCAACCATGCCAGAGAAGTTTAAACAGTACTGTTCAAACGTTAAGAGTGATCCTGGACTGTACAGAAATCAGATGCAAAACTCCATCATCGCTTACACTCCAGTCTGAAACATTTTCAGTGTACAAGAATCACACAACTTTTAGAGCACTGATAGGTGTTGCCCTATGTGGTGTAATCACCTTTGTTTCAAAGCTCTTCACAGGGGCAGTGTCTGACAAAGAAATAACAAGACAGTCTGGAATTCTCAGCCTACTGGAACCAGGAGACAAGGGCAGACAAGGGCTTTATCATTGACCAGATGCTGTCTGATGTTGGTGCAACACTCATCATCCCCCCCTTCAAGAAATCCACCTGCTTCAGCAAGGAGGACACGGAGAAAACACAAGCCATAGCTCGTCTCTGAATCCTGGTGGAGAGAGCTATCAGAAGAGTCAAAGAATACCACATCTGGGACACAACCATTCCTCTTACCCTTTCAGGCTCAGTGAATCTGCTGTGGACTACCGGTTGTTGTAATGACCAACTACCAAGGTCCCTTAGATTTAAACAGTGATGTACCTGTCTAAATTATTCTTCTAACACTGGAAGAAACAAAGATACAAAATTATTTATAGTTCTATTCATGTTTAATGATGGAATGAAGGTTTTTTGTTTATATTATGTTTTTTTTTTTTTTGTTACAGACCTGTAACAACTTCTTTAAGAGGCTTCTCTGTCCTCCACTCATTACCTGTATTAAGGGCACCAGGATGATGTTTCCTCTTGTGAGTCTTGGTTCCTCCCAAGGTTTCTTCCTATAGTTTTTGAAGGAGATTTTCCTTGACCACTGTTGCCTTTGGCTTGCTCACCAGGGTTTTTTTTTTGTTGTTGATGATTCTGGACTTCTATAAGGGTGCTTTGTGTAAAAACCACTATATAAATACATTTCATTTGATGATTAATGTTTATTAAATGTTCCTTTTCTACACAATGTTTGCATATTTCATTAATTAAGGTAACAGGCTGGTAATATAAATACAGATTTAATACATCAGGGTATATACAAAGATTCTTAAGTTGAATTTAATACCTTTTTAATACCTACAAAATATTTTTTAATACCAGCATGACTTAAAGCGGCGACTGAAGTGGCCTCTCGGTTGTTACTAACCACTGGCCTAAACCAGTCTTTAAACAGGCATGAAAATGGGTCAGTGTCAGTCCTGCCTCCCTCCTGTCGGTCATGTCTTCTGTTTGTCTTTTATTTTGAAATTTCCTAGTTGTGTCTGTCTTCACTCCCCTGCCCCCTCGTTATTGCTTTCTGCTGTGTCTTGTTGAGTCCCTTGGTTGGTTAGTGTATTTAAGTCTTGTGTTTAATCTCTTGTTTGTATGCGATTTGGTATCTTGGTCTTTTGTGTCTGTAATACTAGTCTGTATGTACTCCTTGTATTTTGTGTGACTTTGGTTTCTCTAGTGATTTTGCTTGTTGATGTCTTTGCTTTTATTTAGCCTTGTTCACCCAGCTATTTCTGTTAGTGTTGTTTGGTTCATAAGTTAGGTGTTTGATTATTCTTGGGGTATGTTTTGTGTGCTTTGTGTATATGTATCAGTTTTGTCATTAAATTCATTGTTCAGTCCGCACTTGCGTTCAGCCCTCTCTCCTAGTTGTTACAGAATAACCGACCTACAATGAACGCAGCGGACAGTGGAGTGAGGCATGTTGCTTGCTTGCCTCCTCCCAAAGATGATGAGGACTTTCAGGTACAGCTGGACTATTTGCAGTCATGTTTCATTTTGGACACTGCAGGTAAACCTGTTGCAATGCCCTCTTTAACTGACTCCCCAGACATGTACGATGGAGAGGAGCGTAATGCTGATGCCTTTGTTCTACAATGTAGCCTGTATTTTCAGTTCCTGACATGCCCTATGCCACCGGAAAAGGCTCTGGTGCTCTTTATGAGGGCAAGACTACAGGGAAAGGCGCTTCAGTGGGCAAACCTCATCCTTGCGCACCGGACGGGGGAAGCCTGGACTGTGGAGGGGTTTTTCAAACTCTTACAGGCTAGGTTCTCCGGTGTTGCCCCCCAGCCCTACAGCATGTCTGAGACTGTAGGTGCTACTACACCTCTTCCTGGAGTGGTCTTCTCCACCAGTATGGTGGATTTTCCTAAGACTTTTTTGGGGGGGGTGCTATGAGCCTATGCGTCGGGCCCTCATGTCTCATCAGACCGACCCCATTGGCAATGTGGGGAGGAAGAGGGGACTGAGGGGCGGCGCAAGGGCATGTCCATGTTCCTCCCCAGATGCTCCAGCGGCCTCGGCGCCTCCTAACCCGCAGACAGACATACATTTGCTATCAAATCAAAGCCCACCCTATCCTCTAAAATATTAATATAAACTGATTCCACTGTAGGTAAGGTAGTTAATCACTGTATGTATAGTGACATAGAACATTTGTGGAATTACGGTAAATTGCAAATAATAAACAAAATACAACATGACTGTTGTCCACAAACTTTAAATAAATTATGCATGCAATGTATGGATTATATTCAGATATAACCAAAAAACTTCTCTCTGCCTCAGAGGATGAAACATGGACTACTAAAAGCAACCTGACCAGAGCTTCCACTTGCCCAAATAATCCATGTACCTCTGAAGGCAAAGCATGAATGATCTCTGCAGCTTCTGCACTGTTACTGTATCTTTGTACCAGTACTCTCCTAATAAGGTGATACATAATATTTAAAATAATATAACAGGTTTGATTATTATTATTTACTTAAACTATTTCCGCTCTTAAAAAAAAAAACTCAGGAGTGTTGTGTCCTGTGGTTTTATTTGTTTCTTTGGTGGCATGCTGAAATGAAATGACAAAAAATGTATGTTAAGGTTTCCTGACTAGACAAGACTAACGTTAATGTTGGACAGTCCGTGTCCCAAACAGCACACTCTGGAACATTACATACTGCACTACTGAAAACACTTCAAACCATGGTGTCCTTTTATTTATTCGTTTATTTGTTTTATTCATTATATTTTATTTTTTACACATTCAGTGTAGTAGCAGTTTTGGACGTGGCCAGAGAGTAATGTAACTTTATGTTTCAGGGAGCTTTCTGACAAGTTTTAATATAAACGTTAGCTAACCCAAACCCTCCTAGTCTGGTACCATAACAGCACATTGCAATAAAGCTATTTTATGGTCATATGGTTGGCTATTCATTGCTCTTATCACTGACCTCGCGTTTAACACGGGCGCAAACTACCCGCCGCTCCAGCGAGGCGAGAGCTCGGGTCAGTGACATTGACTGTATATATAATGGACGGTACGTCACCGTTGACTCCCATTGTGAGTTTTTGAAGCCACCAAGATGGCCACAAGGACGCTGCCATCTTGAAAATTGCAGCCAGAGCATGCGCATTAGAACCGGTAGGCAGGACAGTATCTCCGCCAGAGACCTATCTCCGCTCCGACATTTGTTAGGATACGCCCACCAGTATAGACACTTTTGACGTTTTACAAAATAAACAAAGGTAAAAGGTTTTAATATTGCTGTCGAGAGTTTTGCTGTCGAGAGTTTCGCGTTCACGTTTGAGCGTCTGGTATTAGATGTCAACCAACGCAGCTATTAACTGTCAATCACCTTATCGCCACACCCCTTTAAGTAACACTTAATAACTTCTATAAAATCTGTTTATCATAGAGAAAAACACTGGAAGAGATACTAACGCAATGGGGTCTTACAGAATTGACAAAATATAATTGCTCAAAAAACTTATTTTACGTGTAATAAAAATTCAAAGTTTGTCGTCCGGCCCGTTCACCAACATGGGAATGGGCGGGGTTAAAAGTTGTACTGCAGCCAGCCACTAGAGGGCAGCTGACTCACGTTTTAAACGTTTTATCACGACAAGAGCTACACAATACTGCTCTAAAACACAGTGCTCTGATAAAGAAGATAAATGGAATGTATGGAAGCCCATTTCCGCCACCTAAAATAAAAAATAAAAATTGCTATCTCATTATTTTGAGATACTAAGTCATTATATACTATAGTATCTCAAAATAATGACTTAGTATCTCGAAATAATGAGATAGCAATTTACTTAATAATGAGAAAAAAATATATGTGCTGTTTTTTTTTACTTTAGGTGGTGGGAATGGGCTTCCATATAAATGTCTGTATTGTAAAGACGACATTTTACCCTGATGCTTTTGTCGGCATTTTTCAGGTGCCCTGGATGCTGCTGCTGAAAAAATCAGAGAATTGGAGGCCAAGGTCAGAGAATTAGAATCTCAGCTCAGGGGCCTGCAAATCAACAGATTTTGTGCAACTGATGAGAAGTTCAGATTCTACACCCGTTTTCCATCAGAGAAGGTATTTTTGATCTTTTGGGAGTCGGTTGCTCCCTCAGCATCCAGGTTGGTGTACTGGAGTAAAGCACAGAGGAACGAGGGTGTGATGGAAATTGAGAAACCAAGTCCAAGCCAAAGACTGGCACAACAAGACTGGAAATAACAAGACAGTCTGGAATTCTCAGCCTACTGGAACCAGGAGATGCATGCATGGCAGACAAGGGCTTTGTCATTGACCAGATGCTGTCTGATGTTGGTGCAACACTCATCATCCCCCCCTTCAAGAAATCCACCTGCTTCAGCAAGGAGGACATAGAGAAAACACAAGCCATAGCTCGTCTCTGAATCCTGGTGGAGAGAGCTATCAGAAGAGTCAAAGAATACCACATCTGGCACACAACCATTCCTCTTACCCTTTCAGGCTCAGTGAATCTGCTGTGGACTACCGGTTGTTGTAATGACCAACTACCAAGGTCCCTTAGATTTAAACAGTGATGTACCTGTCTAAATTATTCTTGTAACACTGGAAGAAACAAAGATACAAAATTATTTATAGTTCTATTCATGTTTAATGATGGAATGAAGGTTTTTTGTTTATATTATGTTTTTTTTTTTTGTTACAGACCTGTAACAACTTCTTTAAGAGGCTTCTCTGTCCTCCACTCATTACCTGTATTAATGGCACCAGGATGATGTTTCCTCTTGTGAGTCTTGGTTCCTCCCAAGGTTTCTTCCTATAGTTTTTGAAGGAGATTTTCCTTGACCACTGTTGCCTTTGGCTTGCTCACCAGGGTTTTTTTTTTGTTGTTGATGATTCTGGACTTCTATAAGGGTGCTTTGTGTAAAAACCACTATATAAATACATTTCATTTGATGATTAATGTTTATTAAATGTTCCTTTTCTACACAATGTTTGCATATTTCATTAATTAAGGTAACAGGCTGGTAATATAAATACAGATTTAATACATCAGGGTATATACAGAGATTCTTAAGTTGAATTTAATACCTTTTTAATACCTACAAAATATTTTTTAATACCAGCATGACTTAAAGCGGCGACTGAAGTGGCCTCTCGGTTGTTGCTAACCACTGGCCTAAACCAGTCTTTAAACAGGCATGAAAATGGGTCAGTGTCAGTCCTGCCTCCCTCCTGTCGGTCATGTCTTCTGTTTGTCTTTTATTTTGAAATTTCTTAGTTGTGTCTGTCTTCACTCCCCTGCCCCCTCGTTATTGCTTTCTGCTGTGTCTTGTTGAGTCCCTTGGTCGGTTAGTGTATTTAAGTCTTGTGTTTAATCTCTTGTTTGTATGCGATTTGGTATCTTGGTCTTTTGTGTCTGTAATACTAGTCTGTATGTACTCCTTGTATTTTGTGTGACTTTGGTTTCTCTAGGGGTATTGCTTGTTGATGTCTTTGCTTTTATTTAGCCTTGTCCACCCAGCTATTCCTGTTAGTGTTGTTTGGTTCATAAGTTAGGTGTTTGATTATTCTTGGGGTATGTTTTGTGTGCTTTGTGTATATGTATCAGTTTTGTCATTAAATTCATTGTTCAGTCCGCACTTGCGTTCAGCCCTCTCTCCTAGTTGTTACCGAATAACCGACCTACAATGAACGCAGCGGACAGTGGAGTGAGGCATGTTGCTTGCTTGCCTCCTCCCAAAGATGATGAGGACTTTCAGGTACAGCTGGACTATTTGCAGTCATGTTTCATTTTGGACACTGCAGGTAAACCTGTTGCAATGCCCTCTTTAACTGACTCCCCAGACATGTACGATGGAGAGGAGCGTAATGCTGATGCCTTTGTTCTACAATGTAGCCTGTATTTTCAGTTCCTGACATGCCCTATGCCACCGGAAAAGGCTCTGGTGCTCTTTATGAGGGCAAGACTACAGGGAAAGGCGCTTCAGTGGGCAAACCTCATCCTTGCGCACCGGACGGAGGAAGCCTGGACTGTGGAGGGGTTTTTCAAACTCTTACAGGCTAGGTTCTCCGGTGTTGCCCCCCAGCCCTACAGCATGTCTGAGACTGTAGGTGCTACTACACCTCTTCCTGGAGTGGTCTTCTCCACCAGTATGGTGGATTTTCCTAAGACTTTTTTTGGGGGGGTGCTATGAGCCTATGCGTCGGGCCCTCATGTCTCATCAGACCGACCCCATTGGCAATGTGGGGAGGAAGAGGGGACTGAGGGGCGGCGCAAGGGCATGTCCATGTTCCTCCCCAGATGCTCCAGCGGCCTCGGCGCCTCCTAACCCGCAGACAGACATACATTTGCTATCAAATCAAAGCCCATCCTATCCTCTAAAATATTAATATAAACTGATTCCACTGTAGGCAAGGTAGTTAATCACTGTATGTATAGTGACATAGAACATTTGTGGAATTACGGTAAATTGCAAATAAACAAAATACAACATGACTGTTGTCCACAAACTTTAAATAAATTATGCATGCAATGTATGGATTATATTCAGATATAACCAAAAAACTTCTCTCTGCCTCAGAGGATGAAACATGGACTACTAAAAGCAACCAGAGCTTCCACTTGCCCAAATAATCCATGTACCTCTGAAGGCAAAGCATGAATGATCTCTGCAGCTTCTGCACTGTTACTGTATCTTTGTACCAGTACTCTCCTAATAAGGTGATACATAATATTTAAAATAATATAACAGGTTTGATTATTATTATTTACTTAAACTATTTCCGCTCTTTAAAAAAAAAACTCAGGAGTGTTGTGTCCTGTGGTTTTATTTGTTTCTTTGGTGGCATGCTGAAATGAAATGACAAAAAATGTATGTTAAGGTTTCCTGACTAGACAAGACTAACGTTAATGTTGGACAGTCCGTGTCCCAAACAGCACACTCTGGAACATTACATACTGCACTACTGAAAACACTTCAAACCATGGTGTCCTTTTATTTATTCGTTTATTTGTTTTATTCATTATATTTTATTTTTTACACATTCAGTGTAGTAGCAGTTTTGGACGTGGCCAGAGAGTAATGTAACTTTATGTTTCAGGGAGCTTTCTGACAAGTTTTAATATAAACGTTAGCTAACCCAAACCCTCCTAGTCTGGTACCATAACAGCACATTGCAATAAAGCTATTTTATGGTCATATGGTTGGCTATTCATTGCTCTTATCACTGACCTCGCGTTTAACACGGGCGCAAACTACCCGCCGCTCCAGCGAGGCGAGAGCTCGGGTCAGTGACATTGACTGTATATATAATGGACGGTACGTCACCGTTGACTCCCATTGTGAGTTTTTGAAGCCACCAAGATGGCCACAAGGACGCTGCCATCTTGAAAATTGCAGCCAGAGCATGCGCATTAGAACCGGTAGGCAGGACAGTATCTCCGCCAGAGACCTATCTCCGCTCCGACATTTGTTAGGATACGCCCACCAGTATAGACACTTTTGACGTTTTACAAAATAAACAAAGGTAAAAGGTTTTAATATTGCTGTCGAGAGTTTTGCTGTCGAGAGTTTCGCGTTCACGTTTGAGCGTCTGGTATTAGATGTCAACCAACGCAGCTATTAACTGTCAATCACCTTATCGCCACACCCCTTTAAGTAACACTTAATAACTTCTATAAAATCTGTTTATCATAGAGAAAAACACTGGGATAGATACTAACGCAATGGGGTCTTACAGAATTGACAAAATATAATTGCTCAAAAAACTTATGTAGCCAGCATAGCCAAGGCGACGCTTTCTTTGTTTTGGTGCGCACATGAAGGATGACGTCCTAGAGTAGAGTAGCACCTGCATTGGGTGAGCCATTTACAGGTAGACATATATAGGGACACCTGTGGGGTCCTAGAGGATAGCGTGGTGGCTAAAGCGCATGCAGGTGGCGGCGCCTAGAAGAAGCGTGTCTGTAACAGCGAGTCCGAAGGTAGGATTAAGTTGCATATTATACTTTTGCACAAGATGACTGATGAAGCAACTAAACATGGTTTGGTTTTAATTAGTGTGGGGACGCGAGGATAGGCGTGTTCAGGTGGAGTGGCCGCAGGTCATAGAGGTAGCAACAGCCGGTGTGTGTACAGAGTACAAGGTATGCGAGTTTGGTAATCATGCTCGAGCTTTAGTCGCACCCTTTCAGACATACGGAGTAAAGCTCCTTTGTTTATTTTAGTCTGTTGGTGACACGCCACATCCATTCTGTCTTCTACTGACTTACGAATGATCGGTTACCAGGTACAATTAGCCGCCGTGCATCCTCTAAAGCTTTATAAACACCTGAAAATGTTTTAGTATGCCTAAACCAGAGGTTTCATATGGTTTTTTAATTACACTCTGTATATCCAGTGTTCTGTGACAAGCTGCTATCCTGTCCATGAGTGAAGTTGGTCAACCCTGATGAATGTGGTATGTTTCGTCTTTTTAAATCATATTCATAATGTTGAACGTAGTCAATGTTTTATTGACTGAATGTAATGTTTCTTTCTGTTTTGTGTATATGAAGGGCCACAGCTTCAGTGGGTGTCAGTTGCTGTTTTCTACCGTTTTGTTTTATTTTGTGTTCTTTTATCTAAAAGATCCTACCATAGCAAATCATAAAGTGGTCTTTTAATGATATGCTGCTCAGGGGTATTTAAGTGACCCGTTGTTTTAAAAACCCTTACTCTTGTGTGACTACCTGTGTGTCTAGTTATTGGTCGATGTACCTTTTTTTAACTTGAGTCTCTTGAGTATTCTGATCCAGTACTATTTAGATGTGGCTATGTTGAGACTGAGATAGAGGCAGCCATATCGGGTGCTGTGTTCACTTTAGAGTGTGATTTGGAAACATTTGCAGTGTGTGGCTGAATTTTAGAGATTATTCACGAGTGGTATTGTCAATTGGCTGTCTTTACTCAGTCTCCAAACCACAAACAGGTAGTGTCAACACCTCTTAGATTGTTTTTGTTTTATTTAAATTAAACTGACAGAGTCTATTGTCTTCAATAAAGACTGTATTTTTGCATCACCGACGTTTGTCTACTTTCTTTAGAGTTCCCCTTACTCTAAGTAAAAAAGCACTAATTAAGGGGTGGCGTAGTTTGGCACTTACTAACTAGGGGGCGCTACAATCTGGCGCAGTCGGCAGGATCGAACATCAGTTAGCGCTTTTGACCTGTCAGTTTAATTTAATAAAGTGTAAGTAGATTCGAGCAGTATTAGTGATTTGTTGTGGTAGAAAACAGCAGCTGGCATTCCAACTTGTGTCAGCAAGGAGTCGTCATGGAGGGAGAGCTGCAGAGACTGCGGGAGCAAGTGGAACAGCTCCAAACTGCAAATGCGAGACTTTCTGGGGTGCAGAATGGAGGTACTGGGGGAAATGTTGGAGACGAAATCCCACCCGTACGGCGGGAACATGCTTTTTATTTGCCTAAAGAAAGAAAGTGCCCAAAGTTCTCTGGTTCGACAGCTGCAGGAGCCCTTTCGGTAGAGGAGTGGACTGAGGAGGCACAAAGTTGTATTAGATCCAGACATATGTCTGTTTTAGATAAAGCTATGTTTTTATATGATCATTTAGAGGGCGAGGCCCGTAATGAAATAAAGTATCGACCGGTAGCAAGCCGAGAAAACCCCGATGAAATTATTCGCATTTTAAAGGAAATGTATGGGTGTACTAAATCCTATGTGCATTGGCAGCAGCGTTTTTTTGATCGCAAACAACGGGAGAACGAGTCATTGTTCGAATTCTCTCATGCGCTAATGGAACTCATGGACAGAGTGAAGCAGAGTAAGGGTGATGCTATTTTTAATTCCGGGGATGTGTTAAGGGATCAGTTTTGTGAGAACGTTAGAGATCATACTTTACGTAGGGAGCTCAAAAGATTGGTACGGGACGACGAGGATCTGTCTATTTTAGATGTAAGGCGGGAGGCTATTAGGTGGTTGGAGGAGGGTCAGCCAGGTCGTGATCGGGGTCAGCGTGCTCTGCCACGTAGTCACGAAGTGCGTTTTGCGCCACAATGTGAGGCTACTATCGCTCAAACCTCCGAATTGGCAGAGTTAAAGGAGATGGTTTTGAGACAGCAAGCTCAGCTTGATATGTTAGTTAAACGCTTCTGTCAACCTAGTGGTAATGCCCCAAGTCCTTCCCATAGGAATGGTCATTTTAGACGTACATCAGATGGCCAACCGATTTGCCTTAGGTGTGGCGAGCCAGGTCACATCGCTCGCTATTGTCGATCTGCTCCTCTTCCTTCAGCTACCAATAGTCAGGATCTCACTGTATCCCGTAGCAACTCGGTCAACCAGTCGGAAAACTAGGACTTCCCAGTGTGCAGAGCCACACGCTGGGATTGGGAAGTCCTGGCTCTAATGTTAACCGCCCTTTGTACAGTCAACTAGTTGGAAATTGTCCCGTATTAGGTGTGCATATGGGGGGGGTAACAGTCCCATGTCTAATTGATACCGGGTCAATGGTGACCACCATCACAGAGAGTTTTTTTGCTAAGCACTTTACACATTTGCAAACGAGAGACTGTAAATGGTTGGGCCTCAAAGCAGCGAATGGGTTAGACATTCCTTATATAGGCTATCTCGAGCTTGACGTGGTAGTCCTGGGACAGTGCATTTTGGGTAGAGGGATTTTAATAGTTAAGGATCCTACGGATGTTGTGCTTCAGGGTCGTAAAGCAGAAACGCCAGGCATTTTGGGTATGAATGTGCTGGGTGATTGTTACAGAACCCTGTTCGGACAGCATGGTCCTCAACTCTTTTCCTCCCCCCCCAGTGCAGTCGGCGGTCCCGGCGGTTCGGCATGCACTACGCCACTGTGAGAAGGTAGAGGCTGTTTTGAACGCTGCTAAACCCTTCAAGGTTCGCATTCATGGCCGACTTCCTGTTCGTATTGAGGCTGGTACGATGACCATGGTCCCCGCTACGTGCCCTCAGGTAGACTCAGTGGAGCTCTTGTTGGAGCCATTGGGCTGTGAAGACGGACCCCTTCCTGAAGGTTTGCTTTTATCCCCTACTCTGGTCTCTGCAAGAAAGGGTTTGCTGTATGTGCCCATAGTAAATGTCAGTAGCTCTGATGTGTGGCTCCCTCCTCGTCATGTGGTCGGCACGGTGCAAGCGGTTTCAGCCACGATAATGGGAAGTGAGGCAAAGGTCTCTGTAGAGTCTTCTTGGGAAGAGTGTTCAGTTTTTATATCCACGCACGACGTCACCTCGTCCAATAATTCTTCTGACCAGCTTGTGTTGGATCTTGAGGGGCTTACTGAACAACAGGCTGCTCAGGCTACTGCTCTTTTTTCCAAATATGGCAGTATATTTTCCAAAGGGGAGGGGGACTTGGGCTGTACATCCCTTATTACTCATGAGATTCCCTTGCTAGATGATGCTCCTGTGCGCCAGCCTTATCGTCGTATCATTCCTTCTCAATATGAAACAGTAAAAGCTCATATCCAACAGTTGCTAGATAACCAGGTCATCAGAGAAAGCAGTAGCCCTTACTCTTCCCCTATCGTGTTGGTGACCAAGAAAGACGGGACCCTCAGACTTTGCGTAGACTATAGGCAGTTGAATTCGAAGACCCGTCGTGATTCATACCCACTTCCTAGGATAGAGGAATCCCTAGATGCCTTGTCAGGAGCAAAATGGTTCTCTACACTCGATTTGGCCAGTGGGTATAACCAAGTCCCAGTAGCGGAAAAGGATAAATTTAAGACGGCTTTCTGCACTCCCTTTGGTTTATTTGAATTTAATCGAATGCCTTTTGGGTTATGCAATGCCCCTGGCACGTTCCAACGTCTCATGGAACGCATGTTTGGGGACTGTCGATATCAGTCTGTACTTCTTTATCTTGATGACGTCGTGGTCTTCTCTGCTACCGTGGAACAACATTTGGAAAGGCTGGAAGAAGTGTTCGCTCGGCTACAGAAACAGAAATTGAAAGTGAAACTGTCCAAGTGTAACTTTTTCCAACATCAGGTGAAGTACTTGGGCCATGTTGTCTCTGCTGAGGGGGTGGCGACCGACCCTGCTAAAATTGAGGTGGTCAAAGAATGGAAACGGCCACTACATCTCGCTGAACTTCGTTCGTTCCTGGGCTTCGCTAGTTATTACAGACGTTTTGTAGAAGACTTTTCTAAACTTGCAGCCCCCTTGCACCATCTTGTTGGGAAGCTTAGTGGACCCAGACGAAAAGGAAAGACTCCCAAAATCTCTCTAGCTACAGCTTGGGGTGAAGACTGCGAGCAGGCCTTCCAGTTATTAAAAGAGAAACTTACTTCTGCCCCAGTTCTGGCATATGCTGATTTTAAGAAACCATTTATTTTGGAAGTGGATGCTAGCCATGGAGGCCTTGGGGCGGTGCTCTCACAGGAACAGAACGGGAAAGTGCGTCCAATTGCCTTTGCCAGTAGAGGGCTGAGGCCCACTGAGAGAAACATGAATAATTACAGTTCTATGAAGCTGGAATTGCTGGCCGTCAAGTGGGCTGTGACAGAGAAGTTCAGAGAGTACCTGCTGTGCAATCACTTCACCATTTTTTCTGACAATAACCCTTTGAGTCACTTGCAGACTGCCAAGTTGGGGGCCGTGGAGCAGCGCTGGGCTTCTCAATTGGCATCATTTAACTTTACTATCAAGTATCGTCCAGGGAAGAGCAATCAAAATGCCGATGCTTTGTCCCGACAGTACGTGGAGCGCTTTGCAGTTGGAACAAGCATGCCTCCACAAGTGGTGCTAGCCTCTTGGAACGAGCAGCCCAGTGGTTCTGGGGCCCTGTGTGGTGAAGTCGTTGCATTCCCTGGACGCTCATCTCACGATCTGGGCCTACTGCAGAAGGCTGATCCAGTTATTGAACCGGTATGGAGGTTCTATGATGAAAGACGACCTCCAACAGCAACAGAACGTGGAACTTTGTCCAGTGCCAGTAGAGCCCTCGTTCGCCAGCAAGAGCGACTGGTTGAGCGAGAGGGCGTACTATATCGAACAGTCCATCCCCCAGGTGGGGGACCAGAGTATTTCCAGCTGCTTGTTCCTCAGTGTCTACAAGAAGAGGTCTTACATAGTGTCCACGATGATCATGGGCACCAAGGGACAGAGCGAACTCTACAGTTGTTGCGGAGCAGGTGCTTTTGGCCTAATATGGCTCAAGATGTAGAGCAGTGGTGCAGTCGATGCCAAAGATGTGTGCTGGGGAAGGCAGTTCAGCCTAAAGTTCGACCCTATTGGGGTACGCTGCAAGCATCACGGCCAAATGAGATCCTGGCCTTGGACTTTACAGTCTTGGAACCGGCATCGGATGGTAGGCAAAACGTCCTGGTCTTGACCGACATCTTTACAAAATACACCCAGGCTGTTCCCACTAGAGATCAACAGGCAAGTACAGTAGCCCAGATGCTGGTACAACATTGGTTTCATCGGTTCGGTCCTCCAGCCCGTATACATTCCGACCAAGGCCGGAATTTCGAAAGCACTTTGATACAGCAGTTATGCAAGATTTATGGAGTGCAGAAGAGCAGAACCACCCCTTATCATCCCCAAGGAAACGGACAATGTGAACGTTTCAATCGCACTTTACATGACCTGCTTAGGACACTCCCTGTTGACCAAAAGAGGTATTGGCCACGGCACTTGCCCCAACTGACATTTGCATATAATACTACTCCTCATCAGACCACGGGTCGAACCCCCTATTTTCTCATGTTTGGTTGTCACCCCAGGCTACCAGTAGATTTCCTGTTGGGGTTGGAAGAACCCACGCAAAACTTGGGAACGTTGGATGAATGGATTCAGACACATCAGCAGAGTCTACGGCTTGTCCATGAACATGTAAGGCAGAGGACAGAGGAACAGGCCCTCAGGCGTAATCGAAACCATAACGACCAAATAAACGACTCTGGGTTCAAGGAAGGGCAGCTGGTTTATCTGAGGAATCACCCAGCAGGACGAAACAAGATCCAAGATCATTGGAACCCCTGTGTGTACAGAGTGGTTAGAAGTCCAGTGGGAACGGGGGTGGTTTACTCTGTGGCTCCGGTTGATGAAGAGGGGCCAATCCGACAGGTGCACCGGTCTGAGCTACGAGCTGCACTGAATGAAGAACAGGACACAGAAGATATAGAAGATACTGTCCCCATGACAGGTGAGGAAAGTGGGCCCCACTCCCCAGTTCTGGAGGAAGATGAAGATGGGGATGTTATACTGTTAGTGGAAGAACTCCAGGAGAGACCTGGACCACATGACCCCGTTACCCCTGAAGAAGAGGGACCCTCACAAGAGCCAATGCTCTTACGCCGTTCGACAAGACTGAACGCCGGTCAACACTCTAACCCCCACCGACTCCCTCGGGCAGTTATAACTGAGAGGTATGAAGAGCTGCCTGAACAAGAAGAATGATGGGTTAACATTTTGGAGTGCCATCGTCGGGTCGCCGATGCATTTGGAGGGGGTGATTGTAGCCAGCATAGCCAAGGCGACGCTTTCTTTGTTTTGGTGCGCACATGAAGGATGACGTCCTAGAGTAGAGTAGCACCTGCATTGGGTGAGCCATTTACAGGTAGACATATATAGGGACACCTGTGGGGTCCTAGAGGATAGCGTGGTGGCTAAAGCGCATGCAGGTGGCGGCGCCTAGAAGAAGCGTGTCTGTAACAGCGAGTCCGAAGGTAGGATTAAGTTGCATATTATACTTTTGCACAAGATGACTGATGAAGCAACTAAACATGGTTTGGTTTTAATTAGTGTGGGGACGCGAGGATAGGCGTGTTCAGGTGGAGTGGCCGCAGGTCATAGAGGTAGCAACAGCCGGTGTGTGTACAGAGTACAAGGTATGCGAGTTTGGTAATCATGCTCGAGCTTTAGTCGCACCCTTTCAGACATACGGAGTAAAGCTCCTTTGTTTATTTTAGTCTGTTGGTGACACGCCACATCCATTCTGTCTTCTACTGACTTACGAATGATCGGTTACCAGGTACAATTAGCCGCCGTGCATCCTCTAAAGCTTTATAAACACCTGAAAATGTTTTAGTATGCCTAAACCAGAGGTTTCATATGGTTTTTTAATTACACTCTGTATATCCAGTGTTCTGTGACAAGCTGCTATCCTGTCCATGAGTGAAGTTGGTCAACCCTGATGAATGTGGTATGTTTCGTCTTTTTAAATCATATTCATAATGTTGAACGTAGTCAATGTTTTATTGACTGAATGTAATGTTTCTTTCTGTTTTGTGTATATGAAGGGCCACAGCTTCAGTGGGTGTCAGTTGCTGTTTTCTACCGTTTTGTTTTATTTTGTGTTCTTTTATCTAAAAGATCCTACCATAGCAAATCATAAAGTGGTCTTTTAATGATATGCTGCTCAGGGGTATTTAAGTGACCCGTTGTTTTAAAAACCCTTACTCTTGTGTGACTACCTGTGTGTCTAGTTATTGGTCGATGTACCTTTTTTTAACTTGAGTCTCTTGAGTATTCTGATCCAGTACTATTTAGATGTGGCTATGTTGAGACTGAGATAGAGGCAGCCATATCGGGTGCTGTGTTCACTTTAGAGTGTGATTTGGAAACATTTGCAGTGTGTGGCTGAATTTTAGAGATTATTCACGAGTGGTATTGTCAATTGGCTGTCTTTACTCAGTCTCCAAACCACAAACAGGTAGTGTCAACACCTCTTAGATTGTTTTTGTTTTATTTAAATTAAACTGACAGAGTCTATTGTCTTCAATAAAGACTGTATTTTTGCATCACCGACGTTTGTCTACTTTCTTTAGAGTTCCCCTTACTCTAAGTAAAAAAGCACTAATTAAGGGGTGGCGTAGTTTGGCACTTACTAACTAGGGGGCGCTACACTTATTTTACGTGTAATAAAAATTCAAAGTTTGTCGTCCGGCCCGTTCACCAACATGGGAATGGGCGGGGTTAAAAGTTGTACTGCAGCCAGCCACTAGAGGGCAGCTGACTCACGTTTTAAACGTTTTATCACGACAAGAGCTACACAATACTGCTCTAAAACACAGTGCTCTGATAAAGAAGATAAATGGAATGTATGGAAGCCCATTTCCGCCACCTAAAATAAAAAATAAAAATTGCTATCTCATTATTTTGAGATACTAAGTCATTATATACTATAGTATCTCAAAATAATGACTTAGTATCTCGAAATAATGAGATAGCAATTTACTTAATAATGAGAAAAAAATATATGTGCTGTTTTTTTTTACTTTAGGTGGTGGGAATGGGCTTCCATATAAATGTCTGTATTGTAAAGACGACATTTTACCCTGATGCTTTTGTCGGCATTTTTCAGGTGCCCTGGATGCTGCTGCTGAAAAAATCAGAGAATTGGAGGCCAAGGTCAGAGAATTAGAATCTCAGCTCAGGGGCCTGCAAATCAACAGATTTTGTGCAACTGATGAGAAGTTCAGATTCTACACCCGTTTTCCATCAGAGAAGGTATTTTTGATCTTTTGGGAGTCGGTTGCTCCCTCAGCATCCAGGTTGGTGTACTGGAGTAAAGCACAGAGGAACGAGGGTGTGATGGAAATTGAGAAACCAAGTCCAAGCCAAAGACTGGCACAACAAGACTGGAAATAACAAGACAGTCTGGAATTCTCAGCCTACTGGAACCAGGAGATGCATGCATGGCAGACAAGGGCTTTGTCATTGACCAGATGCTGTCTGATGTTGGTGCAACACTCATCATCCCCCCCTTCAAGAAATCCACCTGCTTCAGCAAGGAGGACATGGAGAAAACACAAGCCATAGCTCGTCTCTGAATCCTGGTGGAGAGAGCTATCAGAAGAGTCAAAGAATACCACATCTGGCACACAACCATTCCTCTTACCCTTTCAGGCTCAGTGAATCTGCTGTGGACTACCGGTTGTTGTAATGACCAACTACCAAGGTCCCTTAGATTTAAACAGTGATGTACCTGTCTAAATTATTCTTGTAACACTGGAAGAAACAAAGATACAAAATTATTTATAGTTCTATTCATGTTTAATGATGGAATGAAGGTTTTTTGTTTATATTATGTTTTTTTTTTTTTTGTTACAGACCTGTAACAACTTCTTTAAGAGGCTTCTCTGTCCTCCACTCATTACCTGTATTAAGGGCACCAGGATGATGTTTCCTCTTGTGAGTCTTGGTTCCTCCCAAGGTTTCTTCCTATAGTTTTTGAAGGAGATTTTCCTTGACCACTGTTGCCTTTGGCTTGCTCACCAGGGTTTTTTTTTTGTTGTTGATGATTCTGGACTTCTATAAGGGTGCTTTGTGTAAAAACCACTATATAAATACATTTCATTTGATGATTAATGTTTATTAAATGTTCCTTTTCTACACAATGTTTGCATATTTCATTAATTAAGGTAACAGGCTGGTAATATAAATACAGATTTAATACATCAGGGTATATACAAAGATTCTTAAGTTGAATTTAATACCTTTTTAATACCTACAAAATATTTTTTAATACCAGCATGACTTAAAGCGGCGACTGAAGTGGCCTCTCGGTTGTTGCTAACCACTGGCCTAAACCAGTCTTTAAACAGGCATGAAAATGGGTCAGTGTCAGTCCTGCCTCCCTCCTGTCGGTCATGTCTTCTGTTTGTCTTTTATTTTGAAATTTCCTAGTTGTGTCTGTCTTCACTCCCCTGCCCCCTCGTTATTGCTTTCTGCTGTGTCTTGTTGAGTCCCTTGGTTGGTTAGTGTATTTAAGTCTTGTGTTTAATCTCTTGTTTGTATGCGATTTGGTATCTTGGTCTTTTGTGTCTGTAATACTAGTCTGTATGTACTCCTTGTATTTTGTATTCCCTATTAGATGTACTTTGTGTGACTTTGGTTTCTCTAGTGATTTTGCTTGTTGATGTCTTTGCTTTTATTTAGCCTTGTTCACCCAGCTATTTCTGTTAGTGTTGTTTGGTTCATAAGTTAGGTGTTTGATTATTCTTGGGGTATGTTTTGTGTGCTTTGTGTATATGTATCAGTTTTGTCATTTAATTCATTGTTCAGTCCGCACTTGCGTTCAGCCCTCTCTCCTAGTTGTTACAGAATAACCGACCTACAATGAACGCAGCGGACAGTGGAGTGAGGCATGTTGCTTGCTTGCCTCCTCCCAAAGATGATGAGGACTTTCAGGTACAGCTGGACTATTTGCAGTCATGTTTCATTTTGGACACTGCAGGTAAACCTGTTGCAATGCCCTCTTTAACTGACTCCCCAGACATGTACGATGGAGAGGAGCGTAATGCTGATGCCTTTGTTCTACAATGTAGCCTGTATTTTCAGTTCCTGACATGCCCTATGCCACCGGAAAAGGCTCTGGTGCTCTTTATGAGGGCAAGACTACAGGGAAAGGCGCTTCAGTGGGCAAACCTCATCCTTGCGCACCGGACAGGGGAAGCCTGGACTGTGGAGGGGTTTTTCAAACTCTTACAGGCTAGGTTCTCCGGTGTTGCCCCCCAGCCCTACAGCATGTCTGAGACTGTAGGTGCTACTACACCTCTTCCTGGAGTGGTCTTCTCCACCAGTATGGTGGATTTTCCTAAGACTTTTTTGGGGGGGGTGCTATGAGCCTATGCGTCGGGCCCTCATGTCTCATCAGACCGACCCCATTGGCAATGTGGGGAGGAAGAGGGGACTGAGGGGCGGCGCAAGGGCATGTCCATGTTCCTCCCCAGATGCTCCAGCGGCCTCGGCGCCTCCTAACCCGCAGACAGACATACATTTGCTATCAAATCAAAGCCCACCCTATCCTCTAAAATATTAATATAAACTGATTCCACTGTAGGTAAGGTAGTTAATCACTGTATGTATAGTGACATAGAACATTTGTGGAATTACGGTAAATTGCAAATAATAAACAAAATACAACATGACTGTTGTCCACAAACTTTAAATAAATTATGCATGCAATGTATGGATTATATTCAGATATAACCAAAAAACTTCTCTCTGCCTCAGAGGATGAAACATGGACTACTAAAAGCAACCTGACCAGAGCTTCCACTTGCCCAAATAATCCATGTACCTCTGAAGGCAAAGCATGAATGATCTCTGCAGCTTCTGCACTGTTACTGTATCTTTGTACCAGTACTCTCCTAATAAGGTGATACATAATATTTAAAATAATATAACAGGTTTGATTATTATTATTTACTTAAACTATTTCCGCTCTTAAAAAAAAAACTCAGGAGTGTTGTGTCCTGTGGTTTTATTTGTTTCTTTGGTGGCATGCTGAAATGAAATGACAAAAAATGTATGTTAAGGTTTCCTGACTAGACAAGACTAACGTTAATGTTGGACAGTCCGTGTCCCAAACAGCACACTCTGGAACATTACATACTGCACTACTGAAAACACTTCAAACCATGGTGTCCTTTTATTTATTCGTTTATTTGTTTTATTCATTATATTTTATTTTTTACACATTCAGTGTAGTAGCAGTTTTGGACGTGGCCAGAGAGTAATGTAACTTTATGTTTCAGGGAGCTTTCTGACAAGTTTTAATATAAACGTTAGCTAACCCAAACCCTCCTAGTCTGGTACCATAACAGCACATTGCAATAAAGCTATTTTATGGTCATATGGTTGGCTATTCATTGCTCTTATCACTGACCTCGCGTTTAACACGGGCGCAAACTACCCGCCGCTCCAGCGAGGCGAGAGCTCGGGTCAGTGACATTGACTGTATATATAATGGACGGTACGTCACCGTTGACTCCCATTGTGAGTTTTTGAAGCCACCAAGATGGCCACAAGGACGCTGCCATCTTGAAAATTGCAGCCAGAGCATGCGCATTAGAACCGGTAGGCAGGACAGTATCTCCGCCAGAGACCTATCTCCGCTCCGACATTTGTTAGGATACGCCCACCAGTATAGACACTTTTGACGTTTTACAAAATAAACAAAGGTAAAAGGTTTTAATATTGCTGTCGAGAGTTTTGCTGTCGAGAGTTTCGCGTTCACGTTTGAGCGTCTGGTATTAGATGTCAACCAACGCAGCTATTAACTGTCAATCACCTTATCGCCACACCCCTTTAAGTAACACTTAATAACTTCTATAAAATCTGTTTATCATAGAGAAAAACACTGGAAGAGATACTAACGCAATGGGGTCTTACAGAATTGACAAAATATAATTGCTCAAAAAACTTATTTTACGTGTAATAAAAATTCAAAGTTTGTCGTCCGGCCCGTTCACCAACATGGGAATGGGCGTGGTTAAAAGTTGTACTGCAGCCAGCCACTAGAGGGCAGCTGACTCACGTTTTAAACGTTTTATCACGACAAGAGCTACACAATACTGCTCTAAAACACAGTGCTCTGATAAAGAAGATAAATGGAATGTATGGAAGCCCATTTCCGCCACCTAAAATAAAAAATAAAAATTGCTATCTCATTATTTTGAGATACTAAGTCATTATATACTATAGTATCTCAAAATAATGACTTAGTATCTCGAAATAATGAGATAGCAATTTACTTAATAATGAGAAAAAAATATATGTGCTGTTTTTTTTTACTTTAGGTGGTGGGAATGGGCTTCCATATAAATGTCTGTATTGTAAAGACGACATTTTACCCTGATGCTTTTGTCGGCATTTTTCAGGTGCCCTGGATGCTGCTGCTGAAAAAATCAGAGAATTGGAGGCCAAGGTCAGAGAATTAGAATCTCAGCTCAGGGGCCTGCAAATCAACAGATTTTGTGCAACTGATGAGAAGTTCAGATTCTACACCCGTTTTCCATCAGAGAAGGTATTTTTGATCTTTTGGGAGTCGGTTGCTCCCTCAGCATCCAGGTTGGTGTACTGGAGTAAAGCACAGAGGAACGAGGGTGTGATGGAAATTGAGAAACCAAGTCCAAACCAAAGACTGGCACTTGTGGATGAATTGTTCATGTACTGCTGCCGTGTTGCAGTTGGCCTGAAAGAGAAGGTTCTTGCAGACATCTTTGGGGTCAGCACAACAACTGTAAGCAGAGTTCTCATCACATGGGCCAACTATTTATACCTGGTCTTGGTTTCAGTGCCAACCTGGATGTAAAGGGAACAGGTCCAAGCAACCATGCCAGAGAAGTTTAAACAGTACTGTTCAAACGTTAGAGTGATCCTGGACTGTACAGAAATCAGATGCAAAACTCCATCATCGCTTACACTCCAGTCTGAAACATTTTCAGTGTACAAGAATCACACAACTTTTAGAGCACTGATAGGTGTTGCCCTATGTGGTGTAATCACCTTTGTTTCAAAGCTCTTCACAGGGGCAGTGTCTGACAAAGAAATAACAAGACAGTCTGGAATTCTCAGCCTACTGGAACCAGGAGACAAGGGCAGACAAGGGCTTTATCATTGACCAGATGCTGTCTGATGTTGGTGCAACACTCATCATCCCCCCCTTCAAGAAATCCACCTGCTTCAGCAAGGAGGACACGGAGAAAACACAAGCCATAGCTCGTCTCTGAATCCTGGTGGAGAGAGCTATCAGAAGAGTCAAAGAATACCACATCTGGGACACAACCATTCCTCTTACCCTATCAGGCTCAGTGAATCTGCTGTGGACTACCGGTTGTTGTAATGACCAACTACCAAGGTCCCTTAGATTTAAACAGTGATGTACCTGTCTAAATTATTCTTCTAACACTGGAAGAAACAAAGATACAAAATTATTTATAGTTCTATTCATGTTTAATGATGGAATGAAGGTTTTTTGTTTATATTATGTTTTTTTTTTGTTACAGACCTGTAACAACTTCTTTAAGAGGCTTCTCTGTCCTCCACTCATTACCTGTATTAATGGCACCAGGATGATGTTTCCTCTTGTGAGTCTTGGTTCCTCCCAAGGTTTCTTCCTATAGTTTTTGAAGGAGATTTTCCTTGACCACTGTTGCCTTTGGCTTGCTCACCAGAATTTTTTTTGTTGTTGATGATTCTGGACTTCTATAAGGGTGCTTTGTGTAAAAACCACTATATAAATACATTTCATTTGATGATTAATGTTTATTAAATGTTCCTTTTCTACACAATGTTTGCATATTTCATTAATTAAGGTAACAGGCTGGTAATATAAATACAGATTTAATACATCAGGGTATATACAAAGATTCTTAAGTTGAATTTAATACCTTTTTAATACCTACAAAATATTTTTTAATACCAGCATGACTTAAAGCGGCGACTGAAGTGGCCTCTCGGTTGTTGCTAACCACTGGCCTAAACCAGTCTTTAAACAGGCATGAAAATGGGTCAGTGTCAGTCCTGCCTCCCTCCTGTCGGTCATGTCTTCTGTTTGTCTTTTATTTTGAAATTTCCTAGTTGTGTCTGTCTTCACTCCCCTGCCCCCTCGTTATTGCTTTCTGCTGTGTCTTGTTGAGTCCCTTGGTTGGTTAGTGTATTTAAGTCTTGTGTTTAATCTCTTGTTTGTATGCGATTTGGTATCTTGGTCTTTTGTGTCTGTAATACTAGTCTGTATGTACTCCTTGTATTTTGTATTCCCTATTAGATGTACTTTGTGTGACTTTGGTTTCTCTAGTGATTTTGCTTGTTGATGTCTTTGCTTTTATTTAGCCTTGTTCACCCAGCTATTTCTGTTAGTGTTGTTTGGTTCATAAGTTAGGTGTTTGATTATTCTTGGGGTATGTTTGTGTGCTTTGTGTATATGTATCAGTTTTGTCATTTAATTCATTGTTCAGTCCGCACTTGCGTTCAGCCCTCTCTCCTAGTTGTTACAGAATAACCGACCTACAATGAACGCAGCGGACAGTGGAGTGAGGCATGTTGCTTGCTTGCCTCCTCCCAAAGATGATGAGGACTTTCAGGTACAGCTGGACTATTTGCAGTCATGTTTCATTTTGGACACTGCAGGTAAACCTGTTGCAATGCCCTCTTTAACTGACTCCCCAGACATGTACGATGGAGAGGAGCGTAATGCTGATGCCTTTGTTCTACAATGTAGCCTGTATTTTCAGTTCCTGACATGCCCTATGCCACCGGAAAAGGCTCTGGTGCTCTTTATGAGGGCAAGACTACAGGGAAAGGCGCTTCAGTGGGCAAACCTCATCCTTGCGCACCGGACGGGGGAAGCCTGGACTGTGGAGGGGTTTTTCAAACTCTTACAGGCTAGGTTCTCCGGTGTTGCCCCCCAGCCCTACAGCATGTCTGAGACTGTAGGTGCTACTACACCTCTTCCTGGAGTGGTCTTCTCCACCAGTATGGTGGATTTTCCTAAGACTTTTTTGGGGGGGGTGCTATGAGCCTATGCGTCGGGCCCTCATGTCTCATCAGACCGACCCCATTGGCAATGTGGGGAGGAAGAGGGGACTGAGGGGCGGCGCAAGGGCATGTCCATGTTCCTCCCCAGATGCTCCAGCGGCCTCGGCGCCTCCTAACCCGCAGACAGACATACATTTGCTATCAAATCAAAGCCCACCCTATCCTCTAAAATATTAATATAAACTGATTCCACTGTAGGTAAGGTAGTTAATCACTGTATGTATAGTGACATAGAACATTTGTGGAATTACGGTAAATTGCAAATAATAAACAAAATACAACATGACTGTTGTCCACAAACTTTAAATAAATTATGCATGCAATGTATGGATTATATTCAGATATAACCAAAAAACTTCTCTCTGCCTCAGAGGATGAAACATGGACTACTAAAAGCAACCTGACCAGAGCTTCCACTTGCCCAAATAATCCATGTACCTCTGAAGGCAAAGCATGAATGATCTCTGCAGCTTCTGCACTGTTACTGTATCTTTGTACCAGTACTCTCCTAATAAGGTGATACATAATATTTAAAATAATATAACAGGTTTGATTATTATTATTTACTTAAACTATTTCCGCTCTTAAAAAAAAAACTCAGGAGTGTTGTGTCCTGTGGTTTTATTTGTTTCTTTGGTGGCATGCTGAAATGAAATGACAAAAAATGTATGTTAAGGTTTCCTGACTAGACAAGACTAACGTTAATGTTGGACAGTCCGTGTCCCAAACAGCACACTCTGGAACATTACATACTGCACTACTGAAAACACTTCAAACCATGGTGTCCATTTATTTATTCGTTTATTTGTTTTATTCATTATATTTTATTTTTTACACATTCAGTGTAGTAGCAGTTTTGGACGTGGCCAGAGAGTAATGTAACTTTATGTTTCAGGGAGCTTTCTGACAAGTTTTAATATAAACGTTAGCTAACCCAAACCCTCCTAGTCTGGTACCATAACAGCACATTGCAATAAAGCTATTTTATGGTCATATGGTTGGCTATTCATTGCTCTTATCACTGACCTCGCGTTTAACACGGGCGCAAACTACCCGCCGCTCCAGCGAGGCGAGAGCTCGGGTCAGTGACATTGACTGTATATATAATGGACGGTACGTCACCGTTGACTCCCATTGTGAGTTTTTGAAGCCACCAAGATGGCCACAAGGACGCTGCCATCTTGAAAATTGCAGCCAGAGCATGCGCATTAGAACCGGTAGGCAGGACAGTATCTCCGCCAGAGACCTATCTCCGCTCCGACATTTGTTAGGATACGCCCACCAGTATAGACACTTTTGACGTTTTACAAAATAAACAAAGGTAAAAGGTTTTAATATTGCTGTCGAGAGTTTTGCTGTCGAGAGTTTCGCGTTCACGTTTGAGCGTCTGGTATTAGATGTCAACCAACGCAGCTATTAACTGTCAATCACCTTATCGCCACACCCCTTTAAGTAACACTTAATAACTTCTATAAAATCTGTTTATCATAGAGAAAAACACTGGAAAAGATACTAACGCAATGGGGTCTTACAGAATTGACAAAATATAATTGCTCAAAAAACTTATTTTACGTGTAATAAAAATTCAAAGTTTGTCGTCCGGCCCGTTCACCAACATGGGAATGGGCGGGGTTAAAAGTTGTACTGCAGCCAGCCACTAGAGGGCAGCTGACTCACGTTTTAAACGTTTTATCACGACAAGAGCTACACAATACTGCTCTAAAACACAGTGCTCTGATAAAGAAGATAAATGGAATGTATGGAAGCCCATTTCCGCCACCTAAAATAAAAAATAAAAATTGCTATCTCATTATTTTGAGATACTAAGTCATTATATACTATAGTATCTCAAAATAATGACTTAGTATCTCGAAATAATGAGATAGCAATTTACTTAATAATGAGAAAAAAATATATGTGCTGTTTTTTTTTACTTTAGGTGGTGGGAATGGGCTTCCATATAAATGTCTGTATTGTAAAGACGACATTTTACCCTGATGCTTTTGTCGGCATTTTTCAGGTGCCCTGGATGCTGCTGCTGAAAAAATCAGAGAATTGGAGGCCAAGGTCAGAGAATTAGAATCTCAGCTCAGGGGCCTGCAAATCAACAGATTTTGTGCAACTGATGAGAAGTTCAGATTCTACACCCGTTTTCCATCAGAGAAGGTATTTTTGATCTTTTGGGAGTCGGTTGCTCCCTCAGCATCCAGGTTGGTGTACTGGAGTAAAGCACAGAGAAACGAGGGTGTGATGGAAATTGAGAAACCAAGTCCAAACCAAAGACTGGCACTTGTGGATGAATTGTTCATGTACTGCTGCCGTGTTGCAGTTGGCCTGAAAGAGAAGGTTCTTGCAGACATCTTTGGGGTCAGCACAACAACTGTAAGCAGAGTTCTCATCACATGGGCCAACTATTTATACCTGGTCTTGGTTTCAGTGCCAACCTGGATGTAAAGGGAACAGGTCCAAGCAACCATGCCAGAGAAGTTTAAACAGTACTGTTCAAACGTTAGAGTGATCCTGGACTGTACAGAAATCAGATGCAAAACTCCATCATCGCTTACACTCCAGTCTGAAACATTTTCAGTGTACAAGAATCACACAACTTTTAGAGCACTGATAGGTGTTGCCCTATGTGGTGTAATCACCTTTGTTTCAAAGCTCTTCACAGGGGCAGTGTCTGACAAAGAAATAACAAGACAGTCTGGAATTCTCAGCCTACTGGAACCAGGAGACAAGGGCAGACAAGGGCTTTATCATTGACCAGATGCTGTCTGATGTTGGTGCAACACTCATCATCCCCCCTTCAAGAAATCCACCTGCTTCAGCAAGGAGGACACGGAGAAAACACAAGCCATAGCTCGTCTCTGAATCCTGGTGGAGAGAGCTATCAGAAGAGTCAAAGAATACCACATCTGGGACACAACCATTCCTCTTACCCTTTCAGGCTCAGTGAATCTGCTGTGGACTACCGGTTGTTGTAATGACCAACTACCAAGGTCCCTTAGATTTAAACAGTGATGTACCTGTCTAAATTATTCTTCTAACACTGGAAGAAACAAAGATACAAAATTATTTATAGTTCTATTCATGTTTAATGATGGAATGAAGGTTTTTTGTTTATATTATGTTTTTTTTTTGTTACAGACCTGTAACAACTTCTTTAAGAGGCTTCTCTGTCCTCCACTCATTACCTGTATTAATGGCACCAGGATGATGTTTCCTCTTGTGAGTCTTGGTTCCTCCCAAGGTTTCTTCCTATAGTTTTTGAAGGAGATTTTCCTTGACCACTGTTGCCTTTGGCTTGCTCACCAGGTTTTTTTTTTTTGTTGTTGATGATTCTGGACTTTTATAAGGGTGCTTTGTGTAAAAACCACTATATAAATACATTTCATTTGATGATTAATGTTTATTAAATGTTCCTTTTCTACACAATGTTTGCATATTTCATTAATTAAGGTAACAGGCTGGTAATATAAATACAGATTTAATACATCAGGGTATATACAAAGATTCTTAAGTTGAATTTAATACCTTTTTAATACCTACAAAATATTTTTTAATACCAGCATGACTTAAAGCGGCGACTGAAGTGGCCTCTCGGTTGTTGCTAACCACTGGCCTAAACCAGTCTTTAAACAGGCATGAAAATGGGTCAGTGTCAGTCCTGCCTCCCTCCTGTCGGTCATGTCTTCTGTTTGTCTTTTATTTTGAAATTTCCTAGTTGTGTCTGTCTTCACTCCCCTGCCCCCTCGTTATTGCTTTCTGCTGTGTCTTGTTGAGTCCCTTGGTTGGTTAGTGTATTTAAGTCTTGTGTTTAATCTCTTGTTTGTATGCGATTTGGTATCTTGGTCTTTTGTGTCTGTAATACTAGTCTGTATGTACTCCTTGTATTTTGTGTGACTTTGGTTTCTCTAGTGATTTTGCTTGTTGATGTCTTTGCTTTTATTTAGCCTTGTTCACCCAGCTATTTCTGTTAGTGTTGTTTGGTTCATAAGTTAGGTGTTTGATTATTCTTGGGGTATGTTTTGTGTGCTTTGTGTATATGTATCAGTTTTGTCATTTAATTCATTGTTCAGTCCGCACTTGCGTTCAGCCCTCTCTCCTAGTTGTTACAGAATAACCGACCTACAATGAACGCAGCGGACAGTGGAGTGAGGCATGTTGCTTGCTTGCCTCCTCCCAAAGATGATGAGGACTTTCAGGTACAGCTGGACTATTTGCAGTCATGTTTCATTTTGGACACTGCAGGTAAACCTGTTGCAATGCCCTCTTTAACTGACTCCCCAGACATGTACGATGGAGAGGAGCGTAATGCTGATGCCTTTGTTCTACAATGTAGCCTGTATTTTCAGTTCCTGACATGCCCTATGCCACCGGAAAAGGCTCTGGTGCTCTTTATGAGGGCAAGACTACAGGGAAAGGCGCATCAGTGGGCAAACCTCATCCTTGCGCACCGGACGGGGGAAGCCTGGACTGTGGAGGGGTTTTTCAAACTCTTACAGGCTAGGTTCTCCGGTGTTGCCCCCCAGCCCTACAGCATGTCTGAGACTGTAGGTGCTACTACACCTCTTCCTGGAGTGGTCTTCTCCACCAGTATGGTGGATTTTCCTAAGACTTTTTTGGGGGGGGTGCTATGAGCCTATGCGTCGGGCCCTCATGTCTCATCAGACCGACCCCATTGGCAATGTGGGGAGGAAGAGGGGACTGAGGGGCGGCGCAAGGGCATGTCCATGTTCCTCCCCAGATGCTCCAGCGGCCTCGGCGCCTCCTAACCCGCAGACAGACATACATTTGCTATCAAATCAAAGCCCACCCTATCCTCTAAAATATTAATATAAACTGATTCCACTGTAGGTAAGGTAGTTAATCACTGTATGTATAGTGACATAGAACATTTGTGGAATTACGGTAAATTGCAAATAATAAACAAAATACAACATGACTGTTGTCCACAAACTTTAAATAAATTATGCATGCAATGTATGGATTATATTCAGATATAACCAAAAAACTTCTCTCTGCCTCAGAGGATGAAACATGGACTACTAAAAGCAACCTGACCAGAGCTTCCACTTGCCCAAATAATCCATGTACCTCTGAAGGCAAAGCATGAATGATCTCTGCAGCTTCTGCACTGTTACTGTATCTTTGTACCAGTACTCTCCTAATAAGGTGATACATAATATTTAAAATAATATAACAGGTTTGATTATTATTATTTACTTAAACTATTTCCGCTCTTAAAAAAAAAAAACTCAGGAGTGTTGTGTCCTGTGGTTTTATTTGTTTCTTTGGTGGCATGCTGAAATGAAATGACAAAAAATGTATGTTAAGGTTTCCTGACTAGACAAGACTAACGTTAATGTTGGACAGTCCGTGTCCCAAACAGCACACTCTGGAACATTACATACTGCACTACTGAAAACACTTCAAACCATGGTGTCCTTTTATTTATTCGTTTATTTGTTTTATTCATTATATTTTATTTTTTACACATTCAGTGTAGTAGCAGTTTTGGACGTGGCCAGAGAGTAATGTAACTTTATGTTTCAGGGAGCTTTCTGACAAGTTTTAATATAAACGTTAGCTAACCCAAACCCTCCTAGTCTGGTACCATAACAGCACATTGCAATAAAGCTATTTTATGGTCATATGGTTGGCTATTCATTGCTCTTATCACTGACCTCGCGTTTAACACGGGCGCAAACTACCCGCCGCTCCAGCGAGGCGAGAGCTCGGGTCAGTGACATTGACTGTATATATAATGGACGGTACGTCACCGTTGACTCCCATTGTGAGTTTTTGAAGCCACCAAGATGGCCACAAGGACGCTGCCATCTTGAAAATTGCAGCCAGAGCATGCGCATTAGAACCGGTAGGCAGGACAGTATCTCCGCCAGAGACCTATCTCCGCTCCGACATTTGTTAGGATACGCCCACCAGTATAGACACTTTTGACGTTTTACAAAATAAACAAAGGTAAAAGGTTTTAATATTGCTGTCGAGAGTTTTGCTGTCGAGAGTTTCGCGTTCACGTTTGAGCGTCTGGTATTAGATGTCAACCAACGCAGCTATTAACTGTCAATCACCTTATCGCCACACCCCTTTAAGTAACACTTAATAACTTCTATAAAATCTGTTTATCATAGAGAAAAACACTGGGATAGATACTAACGCAATGGGGTCTTACAGAATTGACAAAATATAATTGCTCAAAAAACTTATTTTACGTGTAATAAAAATTCAAAGTTTGTCGTCCGGCCCGTTCACCAACATGGGAATGGGCGGGGTTAAAAGTTGTACTGCAGCCAGCCACTAGAGGGCAGCTGACTCACGTTTTAAACGTTTTATCACGACAAGAGCTACACAATACTGCTCTAAAACACAGTGCTCTGATAAAGAAGATAAATGGAATGTATGGAAGCCCATTTCCGCCACCTAAAATAAAAAATAAAAATTGCTATCTCATTATTTTGAGATACTAAGTCATTATATACTATAGTATCTCAAAATAATGACTTAGTATCTCGAAATAATGAGATAGCAATTTACTTAATAATGAGAAAAAAATATATGTGCTGTTTTTTTTTACTTTAGGTGGTGGGAATGGGCTTCCATATAAATGTCTGTATTGTAAAGACGACATTTTACCCTGATGCTTTTGTCGGCATTTTTCAGGTGCCCTGGATGCTGCTGCTGAAAAAATCAGAGAATTGGAGGCCAAGGTCAGAGAATTAGAATCTCAGCTCAGGGGCCTGCAAATCAACAGATTTTGTGCAACTGATGAGAAGTTCAGATTCTACACCCGTTTTCCATCAGAGAAGGTATTTTTGATCTTTTGGGAGTCGGTTGCTCCCTCAGCATCCAGGTTGGTGTACTGGAGTAAAGCACAGAGGAACGAGGGTGTGATGGAAATTGAGAAACCAAGTCCAAGCCAAAGACTGGCACAACAAGACTGGAAATAACAAGACAGTCTGGAATTCTCAGCCTACTGGAACCAGGAGATGCATGCATGGCAGACAAGGGCTTTGTCATTGACCAGATGCTGTCTGATGTTGGTGCAACACTCATCATCCCCCCCTTCAAGAAATCCACCTGCTTCAGCAAGGAGGACATGGAGAAAACACAAGCCATAGCTCGTCTCTGAATCCTGGTGGAGAGAGCTATCAGAAGAGTCAAAGAATACCACATCTGGCACACAACCATTCCTCTTACCCTTTCAGGCTCAGTGAATCTGCTGTGGACTACCGGTTGTTGTAATGACCAACTACCAAGGTCCCTTAGATTTAAACAGTGATGTACCTGTCTAAATTATTCTTGTAACACTGGAAGAAACAAAGATACAAAATTATTTATAGTTCTATTCATGTTTAATGATGGAATGAAGGTTTTTTGTTTATATTATGTTTTTTTTTTTTTTGTTACAGACCTGTAACAACTTCTTTAAGAGGCTTCTCTGTCCTCCACTCATTACCTGTATTAAGGGCACCAGGATGATGTTTCCTCTTGTGAGTCTTGGTTCCTCCCAAGGTTTCTTCCTATAGTTTTTGAAGGAGATTTTCCTTGACCACTGTTGCCTTTGGCTTGCTCACCAGGGTTTTTTTTTGTTGTTGATGATTCTGGACTTCTATAAGGGTGCTTTGTGTAAAAACCACTATATAAATACATTTCATTTGATGATTAATGTTTATTAAATGTTCCTTTTCTACACAATGTTTGCATATTTCATTAATTAAGGTAACAGGCTGGTAATATAAATACAGATTTAATACATCAGGGTATATACAAAGATTCTTAAGTTGAATTTAATACCTTTTTAATACCTACAAAATATTTTTTAATACCAGCATGACTTAAAGCGGCGACTGAAGTGGCCTCTCGGTTGTTGCTAACCACTGGCCTAAACCAGTCTTTAAACAGGCATGAAAATGGGTCAGTGTCAGTCCTGCCTCCCTCCTGTCGGTCATGTCTTCTGTTTGTCTTTTATTTTGAAATTTCCTAGTTGTGTCTGTCTTCACTCCCCTGCCCCCTCGTTATTGCTTTCTGCTGTGTCTTGTTGAGTCCCTTGGTTGGTTAGTGTATTTAAGTCTTGTGTTTAATCTCTTGTTTGTATGCGATTTGGTATCTTGGTCTTTTGTGTCTGTAATACTAGTCTGTATGTACTCCTTGTATTTTGTATTCCCTATTAGATGTACTTTGTGTGACTTTGGTTTCTCTAGTGATTTTGCTTGTTGATGTCTTTGCTTTTATTTAGCCTTGTTCACCCAGCTATTTCTGTTAGTGTTGTTTGGTTCATAAGTTAGGTGTTTGATTATTCTTGGGGTATGTTTTGTGTGCTTTGTGTATATGTATCAGTTTTGTCATTTAATTCATTGTTCAGTCCGCACTTGCGTTCAGCCCTCTCTCCTAGTTGTTACAGAATAACCGACCTACAATGAACGCAGCGGACAGTGGAGTGAGGCATGTTGCTTGCTTGCCTCCTCCCAAAGATGATGAGGACTTTCAGGTACAGCTGGACTATTTGCAGTCATGTTTCATTTTGGACACTGCAGGTAAACCTGTTGCAATGCCCTCTTTAACTGACTCCCCAGACATGTACGATGGAGAGGAGCGTAATGCTGATGCCTTTGTTCTACAATGTAGCCTGTATTTTCAGTTCCTGACATGCCCTATGCCACCGGAAAAGGCTCTGGTGCTCTTTATGAGGGCAAGACTACAGGGAAAGGCGCTTCAGTGGGCAAACCTCATCCTTGCGCACCGGACAGGGGAAGCCTGGACTGTGGAGGGGTTTTTCAAACTCTTACAGGCTAGGTTCTCCGGTGTTGCCCCCCAGCCCTACAGCATGTCTGAGACTGTAGGTGCTACTACACCTCTTCCTGGAGTGGTCTTCTCCACCAGTATGGTGGATTTTCCTAAGACTTTTTTGGGGGGGGTGCTATGAGCCTATGCGTTGGGCCCTCATGTCTCATCAGACCGACCCCATTGGCAATGTGGGGAGGAAGAGGGGACTGAGGGGCGGCGCAAGGGCATGTCCATGTTCCTCCCCAGATGCTCCAGCGGCCTCGGCGCCTCCTAACCCGCAGACAGACATACATTTGCTATCAAATCAAAGCCCACCCTATCCTCTAAAATATTAATATAAACTGATTCCACTGTAGGTAAGGTAGTTAATCACTGTATGTATAGTGACATAGAACATTTGTGGAATTACGGTAAATTGCAAATAATAAACAAAATACAACATGACTGTTGTCCACAAACTTTAAATAAATTATGCATGCAATGTATGGATTATATTCAGATATAACCAAAAAACTTCTCTCTGCCTCAGAGGATGAAACATGGACTACTAAAAGCAACCTGACCAGAGCTTCCACTTGCCCAAATAATCCATGTACCTCTGAAGGCAAAGCATGAATGATCTCTGCAGCTTCTGCACTGTTACTGTATCTTTGTACCAGTACTCTCCTAATAAGGTGATACATAATATTTAAAATAATATAACAGGTTTGATTATTATTATTTACTTAAACTATTTCCGCTCTTAAAAAAAAAACTCAGGAGTGTTGTGTCCTGTGGTTTTATTTGTTTCTTTGGTGGCATGCTGAAATGAAATGACAAAAAATGTATGTTAAGGTTTCCTGACTAGACAAGACTAACGTTAATGTTGGACAGTCCGTGTCCCAAACAGCACACTCTGGAACATTACATACTGCACTACTGAAAACACTTCAAACCATGGTGTCCTTTTATTTATTCGTTTATTTGTTTTATTCATTATATTTTATTTTTTACACATTCAGTGTAGTAGCAGTTTTGGACGTGGCCAGAGAGTAATGTAACTTTATGTTTCAGGGAGCTTTCTGACAAGTTTTAATATAAACGTTAGCTAACCCAAACCCTCCTAGTCTGGTACCATAACAGCACATTGCAATAAAGCTATTTTATGGTCATATGGTTGGCTATTCATTGCTCTTATCACTGACCTCGCGTTTAACACGGGCGCAAACTACCCGCCGCTCCAGCGAGGCGAGAGCTCGGGTCAGTGACATTGACTGTATATATAATGGACGGTACGTCACCGTTGACTCCCATTGTGAGTTTTTGAAGCCACCAAGATGGCCACAAGGACGCTGCCATCTTGAAAATTGCAGCCAGAGCATGCGCATTAGAACCGGTAGGCAGGACAGTATCTCCGCCAGAGACCTATCTCCGCTCCGACATTTGTTAGGATACGCCCACCAGTATAGACACTTTTGACGTTTTACAAAATAAACAAAGGTAAAAGGTTTTAATATTGCTGTCGAGAGTTTTGCTGTCGAGAGTTTCGCGTTCACGTTTGAGCGTCTGGTATTAGATGTCAACCAACGCAGCTATTAACTGTCAATCACCTTATCGCCACACCCCTTTAAGTAACACTTAATAACTTCTATAAAATCTGTTTATCATAGAGAAAAACACTGGAAGAGATACTAACGCAATGGGGTCTTACAGAATTGACAAAATATAATTGCTCAAAAAACTTATTTTACGTGTAATAAAAATTCAAAGTTTGTCGTCCGGCCCGTTCACCAACATGGGAATGGGCGTGGTTAAAAGTTGTACTGCAGCCAGCCACTAGAGGGCAGCTGACTCACGTTTTAAACGTTTTATCACGACAAGAGCTACACAATACTGCTCTAAAACACAGTGCTCTGATAAAGAAGATAAATGGAATGTATGGAAGCCCATTTCCGCCACCTAAAATAAAAAATAAAAATTGCTATCTCATTATTTTGAGATACTAAGTCATTATATACTATAGTATCTCAAAATAATGACTTAGTATCTCGAAATAATGAGATAGCAATTTACTTAATAATGAGAAAAAAATATATGTGCTGTTTTTTTTTACTTTAGGTGGTGGGAATGGGCTTCCATATAAATGTCTGTATTGTAAAGACGACATTTTACCCTGATGCTTTTGTCGGCATTTTTCAGGTGCCCTGGATGCTGCTGCTGAAAAAATCAGAGAATTGGAGGCCAAGGTCAGAGAATTAGAATCTCAGCTCAGGGGCCTGCAAATCAACAGATTTTGTGCAACTGATGAGAAGTTCAGATTCTACACCCGTTTTCCATCAGAGAAGGTATTTTTGATCTTTTGGGAGTCGGTTGCTCCCTCAGCATCCAGGTTGGTGTACTGGAGTAAAGCACAGAGGAACGAGGGTGTGATGGAAATTGAGAAACCAAGTCCAAACCAAAGACTGGCACTTGTGGATGAATTGTTCATGTACTGCTGCCGTGTTGCAGTTGGCCTGAAAGAGAAGGTTCTTGCAGACATCTTTGGGGTCAGCACAACAACTGTAAGCAGAGTTCTCATCACATGGGCCAACTATTTATACCTGGTCTTGGTTTCAGTGCCAACCTGGATGTAAAGGGAACAGGTCCAAGCAACCATGCCAGAGAAGTTTAAACAGTACTGTTCAAACGTTAGAGTGATCCTGGACTGTACAGAAATCAGATGCAAAACTCCATCATCGCTTACACTCCAGTCTGAAACATTTTCAGTGTACAAGAATCACACAACTTTTAGAGCACTGATAGGTGTTGCCCTATGTGGTGTAATCACCTTTGTTTCAAAGCTCTTCACAGGGGCAGTGTCTGACAAAGAAATAACAAGACAGTCTGGAATTCTCAGCCTACTGGAACCAGGAGACAAGGGCAGACAAGGGCTTTATCATTGACCAGATGCTGTCTGATGTTGGTGCAACACTCATCATCCCCCCCTTCAAGAAATCCACCTGCTTCAGCAAGGAGGACACGGAGAAAACACAAGCCATAGCTCGTCTCTGAATCCTGGTGGAGAGAGCTATCAGAAGAGTCAAAGAATACCACATCTGGGACACAACCATTCCTCTTACCCTATCAGGCTCAGTGAATCTGCTGTGGACTACCGGTTGTTGTAATGACCAACTACCAAGGTCCCTTAGATTTAAACAGTGATGTACCTGTCTAAATTATTCTTCTAACACTGGAAGAAACAAAGATACAAAATTATTTATAGTTCTATTCATGTTTAATGATGGAATGAAGGTTTTTTGTTTATATTATGTTTTTTTTTTTGTTACAGACCTGTAACAACTTCTTTAAGAGGCTTCTCTGTCCTCCACTCATTACCTGTATTAATGGCACCAGGATGATGTTTCCTCTTGTGAGTCTTGGTTCCTCCCAAGGTTTCTTCCTATAGTTTTTGAAGGAGATTTTCCTTGACCACTGTTGCCTTTGGCTTGCTCACCAGAATTTTTTTTGTTGTTGATGATTCTGGACTTCTATAAGGGTGCTTTGTGTAAAAACCACTATATAAATACATTTCATTTGATGATTAATGTTTATTAAATGTTCCTTTTCTACACAATGTTTGCATATTTCATTAATTAAGGTAACAGGCTGGTAATATAAATACAGATTTAATACATCAGGGTATATACAAAGATTCTTAAGTTGAATTTAATACCTTTTTAATACCTACAAAATATTTTTTAATACCAGCATGACTTAAAGCGGCGACTGAAGTGGCCTCTCGGTTGTTGCTAACCACTGGCCTAAACCAGTCTTTAAACAGGCATGAAAATGGGTCAGTGTCAGTCCTGCCTCCCTCCTGTCGGTCATGTCTTCTGTTTGTCTTTTATTTTGAAATTTCCTAGTTGTGTCTGTCTTCACTCCCCTGCCCCCTCGTTATTGCTTTCTGCTGTGTCTTGTTGAGTCCCTTGGTTGGTTAGTGTATTTAAGTCTTGTGTTTAATCTCGTTTGTATGCGATTTGGTATCTTGGTCTTTTGTGTCTGTAATACTAGTCTGTATGTACTCCTTGTATTTTGTATTCCCTATTAGATGTACTTTGTGTGACTTTGGTTTCTCTAGTGATTTTGCTTGTTGATGTCTTTGCTTTTATTTAGCCTTGTTCACCCAGCTATTTCTGTTAGTGTTGTTTGGTTCATAAGTTAGGTGTTTGATTATTCTTGGGGTATGTTTTGTGTGCTTTGTGTATATGTATCAGTTTTGTCATTTAATTCATTGTTCAGTCCGCACTTGCGTTCAGCCCTCTCTCCTAGTTGTTACAGAATAACCGACCTACAATGAACGCAGCGGACAGTGGAGTGAGGCATGTTGCTTGCTTGCCTCCTCCCAAAGATGATGAGGACTTTCAGGTACAGCTGGACTATTTGCAGTCATGTTTCATTTTGGACACTGCAGGTAAACCTGTTGCAATGCCCTCTTTAACTGACTCCCCAGACATGTACGATGGAGAGGAGCGTAATGCTGATGCCTTTGTTCTACAATGTAGCCTGTATTTTCAGTTCCTGACATGCCCTATGCCACCGGAAAAGGCTCTGGTGCTCTTTATGAGGGCAAGACTACAGGGAAAGGCGCTTCAGTGGGCAAACCTCATCCTTGCGCACCGGACGGGGGAAGCCTGGACTGTGGAGGGGTTTTTCAAACTCTTACAGGCTAGGTTCTCCGGTGTTGCCCCCCAGCCCTACAGCATGTCTGAGACTGTAGGTGCTACTACACCTCTTCCTGGAGTGGTCTTCTCCACCAGTATGGTGGATTTTCCTAAGACTTTTTTGGGGGGGGTGCTATGAGCCTATGCGTCGGGCCCTCATGTCTCATCAGACCGACCCCATTGGCAATGTGGGGAGGAAGAGGGGACTGAGGGGCGGCGCAAGGGCATGTCCATGTTCCTCCCCAGATGCTCCAGCGGCCTCGGCGCCTCCTAACCCGCAGACAGACATACATTTGCTATCAAATCAAAGCCCACCCTATCCTCTAAAATATTAATATAAACTGATTCCACTGTAGGTAAGGTAGTTAATCACTGTATGTATAGTGACATAGAACATTTGTGGAATTACGGTAAATTGCAAATAATAAACAAAATACAACATGACTGTTGTCCACAAACTTTAAATAAATTATGCATGCAATGTATGGATTATATTCAGATATAACCAAAAAACTTCTCTCTCTGCCTCAGAGGATGAAACATGGACTACTAAAAGCAACCTGACCAGAGCTTCCACTTGCCCAAATAATCCATGTACCTCTGAAGGCAAAGCATGAATGATCTCTGCAGCTTCTGCACTGTTACTGTATCTTTGTACCAGTACTCTCCTAATAAGGTGATACATAATATTTAAAATAATATAACAGGTTTGATTATTATTATTTACTTAAACTATTTCCGCTCTTAAAAAAAAAACTCAGGAGTGTTGTGTCCTGTGGTTTTATTTGTTTCTTTGGTGGCATGCTGAAATGAAATGACAAAAAATGTATGTTAAGGTTTCCTGACTAGACAAGACTAACGTTAATGTTGGACAGTCCGTGTCCCAAACAGCACACTCTGGAACATTACATACTGCACTACTGAAAACACTTCAAACCATGGTGTCCATTTATTTATTCGTTTATTTGTTTTATTCATTATATTTTATTTTTTACACATTCAGTGTAGTAGCAGTTTTGGACGTGGCCAGAGAGTAATGTAACTTTATGTTTCAGGGAGCTTTCTGACAAGTTTTAATATAAACGTTAGCTAACCCAAACCCTCCTAGTCTGGTACCATAACAGCACATTGCAATAAAGCTATTTTATGGTCATATGGTTGGCTATTCATTGCTCTTATCACTGACCTCGCGTTTAACACGGGCGCAAACTACCCGCCGCTCCAGCGAGGCGAGAGCTCGGGTCAGTGACATTGACTGTATATATAATGGACGGTACGTCACCGTTGACTCCCATTGTGAGTTTTTGAAGCCACCAAGATGGCCACAAGGACGCTGCCATCTTGAAAATTGCAGCCAGAGCATGCGCATTAGAACCGGTAGGCAGGACAGTATCTCCGCCAGAGACCTATCTCCGCTCCGACATTTGTTAGGATACGCCCACCAGTATAGACACTTTTGACGTTTTACAAAATAAACAAAGGTAAAAGGTTTTAATATTGCTGTCGAGAGTTTTGCTGTCGAGAGTTTCGCGTTCACGTTTGAGCGTCTGGTATTAGATGTCAACCAACGCAGCTATTAACTGTCAATCACCTTATCGCCACACCCCTTTAAGTAACACTTAATAACTTCTATAAAATCTGTTTATCATAGAGAAAAACACTGGAAGAGATACTAACGCAATGGGGTCTTACAGAATTGACAAAATATAATTGCTCAAAAAACTTATTTTACGTGTAATAAAAATTCAAAGTTTGTCGTCCGGCCCGTTCACCAACATGGGAATGGGCGGGGTTAAAAGTTGTACTGCAGCAAGCCACTAGAGGGCAGCTGACTCACGTTTTAAACGTTTTATCACGACAAGAGCTACACAATACTGCTCTAAAACACAGTGCTCTGATAAAGAAGATAAATGGAATGTATGGAAGCCCATTTCCGCCACCTAAAATAAAAAATAAAAATTGCTATCTCATTATTTTGAGATACTAAGTCATTATATACTATAGTATCTCAAAATAATGACTTAGTATCTCGAAATAATGAGATAGCAATTTACTTAATAATGAGAAAAAAATATATGTGCTGTTTTTTTTTACTTTAGGTGGTGGGAATGGGCTTCCATATAAATGTCTGTATTGTAAAGACGACATTTTACCCTGATGCTTTTGTCGGCATTTTTCAGGTGCCCTGGATGCTGCTGCTGAAAAAATCAGAGAATTGGAGGCCAAGGTCAGAGAATTAGAATCTCAGCTCAGGGGCCTGCAAATCAACAGATTTTGTGCAACTGATGAGAAGTTCAGATTCTACACCCGTTTTCCATCAGAGAAGGTATTTTTGATCTTTTGGGAGTCGGTTGCTCCCTCAGCATCCAGGTTGGTGTACTGGAGTAAAGCACAGAGGAACGAGGGTGTGATGGAAATTGAGAAACCAAGTCCAAACCAAAGACTGGCACTTGTGGATGAATTGTTCATGTACTGCTGCCGTGTTGCAGTTGGCCTGAAAGAGAAGGTTCTTGCAGACATCTTTGGGGTCAGCACAACAACTGTAAGCAGAGTTCTCATCACATGGGCCAACTATTTATACCTGGTCTTGGTTTCAGTGCCAACCTGGATGTAAAGGGAACAGGTCCAAGCAACCATGCCAGAGAAGTTTAAACAGTACTGTTCAAACGTTAGAGTGATCCTGGACTGTACAGAAATCAGATGCAAAACTCCATCATCGCTTACACTCCAGTCTGAAACATTTTCAGTGTACAAGAATCACACAACTTTTAGAGCACTGATAGGTGTTGCCCTATGTGGTGTAATCACCTTTGTTTCAAAGCTCTTCACAGGGGCAGTGTCTGACAAAGAAATAACAAGACAGTCTGGAATTCTCAGCCTACTGGAACCAGGAGACAAGGGCAGACAAGGGCTTTATCATTGACCAGATGCTGTCTGATGTTGGTGCAACACTCATCATCCCCCCCTTCAAGAAATCCACCTGCTTCAGCAAGGAGGACACGGAGAAAACACAAGCCATAGCTCGTCTCTGAATCCTGGTGGAGAGAGCTATCAGAAGAGTCAAAGAATACCACATCTGGGACACAACCATTCCTCTTACCCTATCAGGCTCAGTGAATCTGCTGTGGACTACCGGTTGTTGTAATGACCAACTACCAAGGTCCCTTAGATTTAAACAGTGATGTACCTGTCTAAATTATTCTTCTAACACTGGAAGAAACAAAGATACAAAATTATTTATAGTTCTATTCATGTTTAATGATGGAATGAAGGTTTTTTGTTTATATTATGTTTTTTTTTTGTTACAGACCTGTAACAACTTCTTTAAGAGGCTTCTCTGTCCTCCACTCATTACCTGTATTAATGGCACCAGGATGATGTTTCCTCTTGTGAGTCTTGGTTCCTCCCAAGGTTTCTTCCTATAGTTTTTGAAGGAGATTTTCCTTGACCACTGTTGCCTTTGGCTTGCTCACCAGAATTTTTTTTGTTGTTGATGATTCTGGACTTCTATAAGGGTGCTTTGTGTAAAAACCACTATATAAATACATTTCATTTGATGATTAATGTTTATTAAATGTTCCTTTTCTACACAATGTTTGCATATTTCATTAATTAAGGTAACAGGCTGGTAATATAAATACAGATTTAATACATCAGGGTATATACAAAGATTCTTAAGTTGAATTTAATACCTTTTTAATACCTACAAAATATTTTTTAATACCAGCATGACTTAAAGCGGCGACTGAAGTGGCCTCTCGGTTGTTGCTAACCACTGGCCTAAACCAGTCTTTAAACAGGCATGAAAATGGGTCAGTGTCAGTCCTGCCTCCCTCCTGTCGGTCATGTCTTCTGTTTGTCTTTTATTTTGAAATTTCCTAGTTGTGTCTGTCTTCACTCCCCTGCCCCCTCGTTATTGCTTTCTGCTGTGTCTTGTTGAGTCCCTTGGTTGGTTAGTGTATTTAAGTCTTGTGTTTAATCTCTTGTTTGTATGCGATTTGGTATCTTGGTCTTTTGTGTCTGTAATACTAGTCTGTATGTACTCCTTGTATTTTGTATTCCCTATTAGATGTACTTTGTGTGACTTTGGTTTCTCTAGTGATTTTGCTTGTTGATGTCTTTGCTTTTATTTAGCCTTGTTCACCCAGCTATTTCTGTTAGTGTTGTTTGGTTCATAAGTTAGGTGTTTGATTATTCTTGGGGTATGTTTTGTGTGCTTTGTGTATATGTATCAGTTTTGTCATTTAATTCATTGTTCAGTCCGCACTTGCGTTCAGCCCTCTCTCCTAGTTGTTACAGAATAACCGACCTACAATGAACGCAGCGGACAGTGGAGTGAGGCATGTTGCTTGCTTGCCTCCTCCCAAAGATGATGAGGACTTTCAGGTACAGCTGGACTATTTGCAGTCATGTTTCATTTTGGACACTGCAGGTAAACCTGTTGCAATGCCCTCTTTAACTGACTCCCCAGACATGTACGATGGAGAGGAGCGTAATGCTGATGCCTTTGTTCTACAATGTAGCCTGTATTTTCAGTTCCTGACATGCCCTATGCCACCGGAAAAGGCTCTGGTGCTCTTTATGAGGGCAAGACTACAGGGAAAGGCGCTTCAGTGGGCAAACCTCATCCTTGCGCACCGGACGGGGGAAGCCTGGACTGTGGAGGGGTTTTTCAAACTCTTACAGGCTAGGTTCTCCGGTGTTGCCCCCCAGCCCTACAGCATGTCTGAGACTGTAGGTGCTACTACACCTCTTCCTGGAGTGGTCTTCTCCACCAGTATGGTGGATTTTCCTAAGACTTTTTTGGGGGGGGTGCTATGAGCCTATGCGTCGGGCCCTCATGTCTCATCAGACCGACCCCATTGGCAATGTGGGGAGGAAGAGGGGACTGAGGGGCGGCGCAAGGGCATGTCCATGTTCCTCCCCAGATGCTCCAGCGGCCTCGGCGCCTCCTAACCCGCAGACAGACATACATTTGCTATCAAATCAAAGCCCACCCTATCCTCTAAAATATTAATATAAACTGATTCCACTGTAGGTAAGGTAGTTAATCACTGTATGTATAGTGACATAGAACATTTGTGGAATTACGGTAAATTGCAAATAATAAACAAAATACAACATGACTGTTGTCCACAAACTTTAAATAAATTATGCATGCAATGTATGGATTATATTCAGATATAACCAAAAAACTTCTCTCTGCCTCAGAGGATGAAACATGGACTACTAAAAGCAACCTGACCAGAGCTTCCACTTGCCCAAATAATCCATGTACCTCTGAAGGCAAAGCATGAATGATCTCTGCAGCTTCTGCACTGTTACTGTATCTTTGTACCAGTACTCTCCTAATAAGGTGATACATAATATTTAAAATAATATAACAGGTTTGATTATTATTATTTACTTAAACTATTTCCGCTCTTAAAAAAAAAAAACTCAGGAGTGTTGTGTCCTGTGGTTTTATTTGTTTCTTTGGTGGCATGCTGAAATGAAATGACAAAAAATGTATGTTAAGGTTTCCTGACTAGACAAGACTAACGTTAATGTTGGACAGTCCGTGTCCCAAACAGCACACTCTGGAACATTACATACTGCACTACTGAAAACACTTCAAACCATGGTGTCCTTTTATTTATTCGTTTATTTGTTTTATTCATTATATTTTATTTTTTACACATTCAGTGTAGTAGCAGTTTTGGACGTGGCCAGAGAGTAATGTAACTTTATGTTTCAGGGAGCTTTCTGACAAGTTTTAATATAAACGTTAGCTAACCCAAACCCTCCTAGTCTGGTACCATAACAGCACATTGCAATAAAGCTATTTTATGGTCATATGGTTGGCTATTCATTGCTCTTATCACTGACCTCGCGTTTAACACGGGCGCAAACTACCCGCCGCTCCAGCGAGGCGAGAGCTCGGGTCAGTGACATTGACTGTATATATAATGGACGGTACGTCACCGTTGACTCCCATTGTGAGTTTTTGAAGCCACCAAGATGGCCACAAGGACGCTGCCATCTTGAAAATTGCAGCCAGAGCATGCGCATTAGAACCGGTAGGCAGGACAGTATCTCCGCCAGAGACCTATCTCCGCTCCGACATTTGTTAGGATACGCCCACCAGTATAGACACTTTTGACGTTTTACAAAATAAACAAAGGTAAAAGGTTTTAATATTGCTGTCGAGAGTTTTGCTGTCGAGAGTTTCGCGTTCACGTTTGAGCGTCTGGTATTAGATGTCAACCAACGCAGCTATTAACTGTCAATCACCTTATCGCCACACCCCTTTAAGTAACACTTAATAACTTCTATAAAATCTGTTTATCATAGAGAAAAACACTGGGATAGATACTAACGCAATGGGGTCTTACAGAATTGACAAAATATAATTGCTCAAAAAACTTATTTTACGTGTAATAAAAATTCAAAGTTTGTCGTCCGGCCCGTTCACCAACATGGGAATGGGCGGGGTTAAAAGTTGTACTGCAGCCAGCCACTAGAGGGCAGCTGACTCACGTTTTAAACGTTTTATCACGACAAGAGCTACACAATACTGCTCTAAAACACAGTGCTCTGATAAAGAAGATAAATGGAATGTATGGAAGCCCATTTCCGCCACCTAAAATAAAAAATAAAAATTGCTATCTCATTATTTTGAGATACTAAGTCATTATATACTATAGTATCTCAAAATAATGACTTAGTATCTCGAAATAATGAGATAGCAATTTACTTAATAATGAGAAAAAAATATATGTGCTGTTTTTTTTTACTTTAGGTGGTGGGAATGGGCTTCCATATAAATGTCTGTATTGTAAAGACGACATTTTACCCTGATGCTTTTGTCGGCATTTTTCAGGTGCCCTGGATGCTGCTGCTGAAAAAATCAGAGAATTGGAGGCCAAGGTCAGAGAATTAGAATCTCAGCTCAGGGGCCTGCAAATCAACAGATTTTGTGCAACTGATGAGAAGTTCAGATTCTACACCCGTTTTCCATCAGAGAAGGTATTTTTGATCTTTTGGGAGTCGGTTGCTCCCTCAGCATCCAGGTTGGTGTACTGGAGTAAAGCACAGAGGAACGAGGGTGTGATGGAAATTGAGAAACCAAGTCCAAGCCAAAGACTGGCACAACAAGACTGGAAATAACAAGACAGTCTGGAATTCTCAGCCTACTGGAACCAGGAGATGCATGCATGGCAGACAAGGGCTTTGTCATTGACCAGATGCTGTCTGATGTTGGTGCAACACTCATCATCCCCCCCTTCAAGAAATCCACCTGCTTCAGCAAGGAGGACATGGAGAAAACACAAGCCATAGCTCGTCTCTGAATCCTGGTGGAGAGAGCTATCAGAAGAGTCAAAGAATACCACATCTGGCACACAACCATTCCTCTTACCCTTTCAGGCTCAGTGAATCTGCTGTGGACTACCGGTTGTTGTAATGACCAACTACCAAGGTCCCTTAGATTTAAACAGTGATGTACCTGTCTAAATTATTCTTGTAACACTGGAAGAAACAAAGATACAAAATTATTTATAGTTCTATTCATGTTTAATGATGGAATGAAGGTTTTTTGTTTATATTATGTTTTTTTTTTTTTTGTTACAGACCTGTAACAACTTCTTTAAGAGGCTTCTCTGTCCTCCACTCATTACCTGTATTAAGGGCACCAGGATGATGTTTCCTCTTGTGAGTCTTGGTTCCTCCCAAGGTTTCTTCCTATAGTTTTTGAAGGAGATTTTCCTTGACCACTGTTGCCTTTGGCTTGCTCACCAGGGTTTTTTTTTTGTTGTTGATGATTCTGGACTTCTATAAGGGTGCTTTGTGTAAAAACCACTATATAAATACATTTCATTTGATGATTAATGTTTATTAAATGTTCCTTTTCTACACAATGTTTGCATATTTCATTAATTAAGGTAACAGGCTGGTAATATAAATACAGATTTAATACATCAGGGTATATACAAAGATTCTTAAGTTGAATTTAATACCTTTTTAATACCTACAAAATATTTTTTAATACCAGCATGACTTAAAGCGGCGACTGAAGTGGCCTCTCGGTTGTTGCTAACCACTGGCCTAAACCAGTCTTTAAACAGGCATGAAAATGGGTCAGTGTCAGTCCTGCCTCCCTCCTGTCGGTCATGTCTTCTGTTTGTCTTTTATTTTGAAATTTCCTAGTTGTGTCTGTCTTCACTCCCCTGCCCCCTCGTTATTGCTTTCTGCTGTGTCTTGTTGAGTCCCTTGGTTGGTTAGTGTATTTAAGTCTTGTGTTTAATCTCTTGTTTGTATGCGATTTGGTATCTTGGTCTTTTGTGTCTGTAATACTAGTCTGTATGTACTCCTTGTATTTTGTATTCCCTATTAGATGTACTTTGTGTGACTTTGGTTTCTCTAGTGATTTTGCTTGTTGATGTCTTTGCTTTTATTTAGCCTTGTTCACCCAGCTATTTCTGTTAGTGTTGTTTGGTTCATAAGTTAGGTGTTTGATTATTCTTGGGGTATGTTTTGTGTGCTTTGTGTATATGTATCAGTTTTGTCATTTAATTCATTGTTCAGTCCGCACTTGCGTTCAGCCCTCTCTCCTAGTTGTTACAGAATAACCGACCTACAATGAACGCAGCGGACAGTGGAGTGAGGCATGTTGCTTGCTTGCCTCCTCCCAAAGATGATGAGGACTTTCAGGTACAGCTGGACTATTTGCAGTCATGTTTCATTTTGGACACTGCAGGTAAACCTGTTGCAATGCCCTCTTTAACTGACTCCCCAGACATGTACGATGGAGAGGAGCGTAATGCTGATGCCTTTGTTCTACAATGTAGCCTGTATTTTCAGTTCCTGACATGCCCTATGCCACCGGAAAAGGCTCTGGTGCTCTTTATGAGGGCAAGACTACAGGGAAAGGCGCTTCAGTGGGCAAACCTCATCCTTGCGCACCGGACAGGGGAAGCCTGGACTGTGGAGGGGTTTTTCAAACTCTTACAGGCTAGGTTCTCCGGTGTTGCCCCCCAGCCCTACAGCATGTCTGAGACTGTAGGTGCTACTACACCTCTTCCTGGAGTGGTCTTCTCCACCAGTATGGTGGATTTTCCTAAGACTTTTTTGGGGGGGGTGCTATGAGCCTATGCGTTGGGCCCTCATGTCTCATCAGACCGACCCCATTGGCAATGTGGGGAGGAAGAGGGGACTGAGGGGCGGCGCAAGGGCATGTCCATGTTCCTCCCCAGATGCTCCAGCGGCCTCGGCGCCTCCTAACCCGCAGACAGACATACATTTGCTATCAAATCAAAGCCCACCCTATCCTCTAAAATATTAATATAAACTGATTCCACTGTAGGTAAGGTAGTTAATCACTGTATGTATAGTGACATAGAACATTTGTGGAATTACGGTAAATTGCAAATAATAAACAAAATACAACATGACTGTTGTCCACAAACTTTAAATAAATTATGCATGCAATGTATGGATTATATTCAGATATAACCAAAAAACTTCTCTCTGCCTCAGAGGATGAAACATGGACTACTAAAAGCAACCTGACCAGAGCTTCCACTTGCCCAAATAATCCATGTACCTCTGAAGGCAAAGCATGAATGATCTCTGCAGCTTCTGCACTGTTACTGTATCTTTGTACCAGTACTCTCCTAATAAGGTGATACATAATATTTAAAATAATATAACAGGTTTGATTATTATTATTTACTTAAACTATTTCCGCTCTTAAAAAAAAAACTCAGGAGTGTTGTGTCCTGTGGTTTTATTTGTTTCTTTGGTGGCATGCTGAAATGAAATGACAAAAAATGTATGTTAAGGTTTCCTGACTAGACAAGACTAACGTTAATGTTGGACAGTCCGTGTCCCAAACAGCACACTCTGGAACATTACATACTGCACTACTGAAAACACTTCAAACCATGGTGTCCTTTTATTTATTCGTTTATTTGTTTTATTCATTATATTTTATTTTTTACACATTCAGTGTAGTAGCAGTTTTGGACGTGGCCAGAGAGTAATGTAACTTTATGTTTCAGGGAGCTTTCTGACAAGTTTTAATATAAACGTTAGCTAACCCAAACCCTCCTAGTCTGGTACCATAACAGCACATTGCAATAAAGCTATTTTATGGTCATATGGTTGGCTATTCATTGCTCTTATCACTGACCTCGCGTTTAACACGGGCGCAAACTACCCGCCGCTCCAGCGAGGCGAGAGCTCGGGTCAGTGACATTGACTGTATATATAATGGACGGTACGTCACCGTTGACTCCCATTGTGAGTTTTTGAAGCCACCAAGATGGCCACAAGGACGCTGCCATCTTGAAAATTGCAGCCAGAGCATGCGCATTAGAACCGGTAGGCAGGACAGTATCTCCGCCAGAGACCTATCTCCGCTCCGACATTTGTTAGGATACGCCCACCAGTATAGACACTTTTGACGTTTTACAAAATAAACAAAGGTAAAAGGTTTTAATATTGCTGTCGAGAGTTTTGCTGTCGAGAGTTTCGCGTTCACGTTTGAGCGTCTGGTATTAGATGTCAACCAACGCAGCTATTAACTGTCAATCACCTTATCGCCACACCCCTTTAAGTAACACTTAATAACTTCTATAAAATCTGTTTATCATAGAGAAAAACACTGGAAGAGATACTAACGCAATGGGGTCTTACAGAATTGACAAAATATAATTGCTCAAAAAACTTATTTTACGTGTAATAAAAATTCAAAGTTTGTCGTCCGGCCCGTTCACCAACATGGGAATGGGCGTGGTTAAAAGTTGTACTGCAGCCAGCCACTAGAGGGCAGCTGACTCACGTTTTAAACGTTTTATCACGACAAGAGCTACACAATACTGCTCTAAAACACAGTGCTCTGATAAAGAAGATAAATGGAATGTATGGAAGCCCATTTCCGCCACCTAAAATAAAAAATAAAAATTGCTATCTCATTATTTTGAGATACTAAGTCATTATATACTATAGTATCTCAAAATAATGACTTAGTATCTCGAAATAATGAGATAGCAATTTACTTAATAATGAGAAAAAAATATATGTGCTGTTTTTTTTTACTTTAGGTGGTGGGAATGGGCTTCCATATAAATGTCTGTATTGTAAAGACGACATTTTACCCTGATGCTTTTGTCGGCATTTTTCAGGTGCCCTGGATGCTGCTGCTGAAAAAATCAGAGAATTGGAGGCCAAGGTCAGAGAATTAGAATCTCAGCTCAGGGGCCTGCAAATCAACAGATTTTGTGCAACTGATGAGAAGTTCAGATTCTACACCCGTTTTCCATCAGAGAAGGTATTTTTGATCTTTTGGGAGTCGGTTGCTCCCTCAGCATCCAGGTTGGTGTACTGGAGTAAAGCACAGAGGAACGAGGGTGTGATGGAAATTGAGAAACCAAGTCCAAACCAAAGACTGGCACTTGTGGATGAATTGTTCATGTACTGCTGCCGTGTTGCAGTTGGCCTGAAAGAGAAGGTTCTTGCAGACATCTTTGGGGTCAGCACAACAACTGTAAGCAGAGTTCTCATCACATGGGCCAACTATTTATACCTGGTCTTGGTTTCAGTGCCAACCTGGATGTAAAGGGAACAGGTCCAAGCAACCATGCCAGAGAAGTTTAAACAGTACTGTTCAAACGTTAGAGTGATCCTGGACTGTACAGAAATCAGATGCAAAACTCCATCATCGCTTACACTCCAGTCTGAAACATTTTCAGTGTACAAGAATCACACAACTTTTAGAGCACTGATAGGTGTTGCCCTATGTGGTGTAATCACCTTTGTTTCAAAGCTCTTCACAGGGGCAGTGTCTGACAAAGAAATAACAAGACAGTCTGGAATTCTCAGCCTACTGGAACCAGGAGACAAGGGCAGACAAGGGCTTTATCATTGACCAGATGCTGTCTGATGTTGGTGCAACACTCATCATCCCCCCCTTCAAGAAATCCACCTGCTTCAGCAAGGAGGACACGGAGAAAACACAAGCCATAGCTCGTCTCTGAATCCTGGTGGAGAGAGCTATCAGAAGAGTCAAAGAATACCACATCTGGGACACAACCATTCCTCTTACCCTATCAGGCTCAGTGAATCTGCTGTGGACTACCGGTTGTTGTAATGACCAACTACCAAGGTCCCTTAGATTTAAACAGTGATGTACCTGTCTAAATTATTCTTCTAACACTGGAAGAAACAAAGATACAAAATTATTTATAGTTCTATTCATGTTTAATGATGGAATGAAGGTTTTTTGTTTATATTATGTTTTTTTTTTTGTTACAGACCTGTAACAACTTCTTTAAGAGGCTTCTCTGTCCTCCACTCATTACCTGTATTAATGGCACCAGGATGATGTTTCCTCTTGTGAGTCTTGGTTCCTCCCAAGGTTTCTTCCTATAGTTTTTGAAGGAGATTTTCCTTGACCACTGTTGCCTTTGGCTTGCTCACCAGAATTTTTTTTGTTGTTGATGATTCTGGACTTCTATAAGGGTGCTTTGTGTAAAAACCACTATATAAATACATTTCATTTGATGATTAATGTTTATTAAATGTTCCTTTTCTACACAATGTTTGCATATTTCATTAATTAAGGTAACAGGCTGGTAATATAAATACAGATTTAATACATCAGGGTATATACAAAGATTCTTAAGTTGAATTTAATACCTTTTTAATACCTACAAAATATTTTTTAATACCAGCATGACTTAAAGCGGCGACTGAAGTGGCCTCTCGGTTGTTGCTAACCACTGGCCTAAACCAGTCTTTAAACAGGCATGAAAATGGGTCAGTGTCAGTCCTGCCTCCCTCCTGTCGGTCATGTCTTCTGTTTGTCTTTTATTTTGAAATTTCCTAGTTGTGTCTGTCTTCACTCCCCTGCCCCCTCGTTATTGCTTTCTGCTGTGTCTTGTTGAGTCCCTTGGTTGGTTAGTGTATTTAAGTCTTGTGTTTAATCTCTTGTTTGTATGCGATTTGGTATCTTGGTCTTTTGTGTCTGTAATACTAGTCTGTATGTACTCCTTGTATTTTGTATTCCCTATTAGATGTACTTTGTGTGACTTTGGTTTCTCTAGTGATTTTGCTTGTTGATGTCTTTGCTTTTATTTAGCCTTGTTCACCCAGCTATTTCTGTTAGTGTTGTTTGGTTCATAAGTTAGGTGTTTGATTATTCTTGGGGTATGTTTTGTGTGCTTTGTGTATATGTATCAGTTTTGTCATTTAATTCATTGTTCAGTCCGCACTTGCGTTCAGCCCTCTCTCCTAGTTGTTACAGAATAACCGACCTACAATGAACGCAGCGGACAGTGGAGTGAGGCATGTTGCTTGCTTGCCTCCTCCCAAAGATGATGAGGACTTTCAGGTACAGCTGGACTATTTGCAGTCATGTTTCATTTTGGACACTGCAGGTAAACCTGTTGCAATGCCCTCTTTAACTGACTCCCCAGACATGTACGATGGAGAGGAGCGTAATGCTGATGCCTTTGTTCTACAATGTAGCCTGTATTTTCAGTTCCTGACATGCCCTATGCCACCGGAAAAGGCTCTGGTGCTCTTTATGAGGGCAAGACTACAGGGAAAGGCGCTTCAGTGGGCAAACCTCATCCTTGCGCACCGGACGGGGGAAGCCTGGACTGTGGAGGGGTTTTTCAAACTCTTACAGGCTAGGTTCTCCGGTGTTGCCCCCCAGCCCTACAGCATGTCTGAGACTGTAGGTGCTACTACACCTCTTCCTGGAGTGGTCTTCTCCACCAGTATGGTGGATTTTCCTAAGACTTTTTTGGGGGGGGTGCTATGAGCCTATGCGTCGGGCCCTCATGTCTCATCAGACCGACCCCATTGGCAATGTGGGGAGGAAGAGGGGACTGAGGGGCGGCGCAAGGGCATGTCCATGTTCCTCCCCAGATGCTCCAGCGGCCTCGGCGCCTCCTAACCCGCAGACAGACATACATTTGCTATCAAATCAAAGCCCACCCTATCCTCTAAAATATTAATATAAACTGATTCCACTGTAGGTAAGGTAGTTAATCACTGTATGTATAGTGACATAGAACATTTGTGGAATTACGGTAAATTGCAAATAATAAACAAAATACAACATGACTGTTGTCCACAAACTTTAAATAAATTATGCATGCAATGTATGGATTATATTCAGATATAACCAAAAAACTTCTCTCTGCCTCAGAGGATGAAACATGGACTACTAAAAGCAACCTGACCAGAGCTTCCACTTGCCCAAATAATCCATGTACCTCTGAAGGCAAAGCATGAATGATCTCTGCAGCTTCTGCACTGTTACTGTATCTTTGTACCAGTACTCTCCTAATAAGGTGATACATAATATTTAAAATAATATAACAGGTTTGATTATTATTATTTACTTAAACTATTTCCGCTCTTAAAAAAAAAACTCAGGAGTGTTGTGTCCTGTGGTTTTATTTGTTTCTTTGGTGGCATGCTGAAATGAAATGACAAAAAATGTATGTTAAGGTTTCCTGACTAGACAAGACTAACGTTAATGTTGGACAGTCCGTGTCCCAAACAGCACACTCTGGAACATTACATACTGCACTACTGAAAACACTTCAAACCATGGTGTCCATTTATTTATTCGTTTATTTGTTTTATTCATTATATTTTATTTTTTACACATTCAGTGTAGTAGCAGTTTTGGACGTGGCCAGAGAGTAATGTAACTTTATGTTTCAGGGAGCTTTCTGACAAGTTTTAATATAAACGTTAGCTAACCCAAACCCTCCTAGTCTGGTACCATAACAGCACATTGCAATAAAGCTATTTTATGGTCATATGGTTGGCTATTCATTGCTCTTATCACTGACCTCGCGTTTAACACGGGCGCAAACAACCCGCCGCTCCAGCGAGGCGAGAGCTCGGGTCAGTGACATTGACTGTATATATAATGGACGGTACGTCACCGTTGACTCCCATTGTGAGTTTTTGAAGCCACCAAGATGGCCACAAGGACGCTGCCATCTTGAAAATTGCAGCCAGAGCATGCGCATTAGAACCGGTAGGCAGGACAGTATCTCCGCCAGAGACCTATCTCCGCTCCGACATTTGTTAGGATACGCCCACCAGTATAGACACTTTTGACGTTTTACAAAATAAACAAAGGTAAAAGGTTTTAATATTGCTGTCGAGAGTTTTGCTGTCGAGAGTTTCGCGTTCACGTTTGAGCGTCTGGTATTAGATGTCAACCAACGCAGCTATTAACTGTCAATCACCTTATCGCCACACCCCTTTAAGTAACACTTAATAACTTCTATAAAATCTGTTTATCATAGAGAAAAACACTGGAAGAGATACTAACGCAATGGGGTCTTACAGAATTGACAAAATATAATTGCTCAAAAAACTTATTTTACGTGTAATAAAAATTCAAAGTTTGTCGTCCGGCCCGTTCACCAACATGGGAATGGGCGGGGTTAAAAGTTGTACTGCAGCCAGCCACTAGAGGGCAGCTGACTCACGTTTTAAACGTTTTATCACGACAAGAGCTACACAATACTGCTCTAAAACACAGTGCTCTGATAAAGAAGATAAATGGAATGTATGGAAGCCCATTTCCGCCACCTAAAATAAAAAATAAAAATTGCTATCTCATTATTTTGAGATACTAAGTCATTATATACTATAGTATCTCAAAATAATGACTTAGTATCTCGAAATAATGAGATAGCAATTTACTTAATAATGAGAAAAAAATATATGTGCTGTTTTTTTTTACTTTAGGTGGTGGGAATGGGCTTCCATATAAATGTCTGTATTGTAAAGACGACATTTTACCCTGATGCTTTTGTCGGCATTTTTCAGGTGCCCTGGATGCTGCTGCTGAAAAAATCAGAGAATTGGAGGCCAAGGTCAGAGAATTAGAATCTCAGCTCAGGGGCCTGCAAATCAACAGATTTTGTGCAACTGATGAGAAGTTCAGATTCTACACCCGTTTTCCATCAGAGAAGGTATTTTTGATCTTTTGGGAGTCGGTTGCTCCCTCAGCATCCAGGTTGGTGTACTGGAGTAAAGCACAGAGAAACGAGGGTGTGATGGAAATTGAGAAACCAAGTCCAAACCAAAGACTGGCACTTGTGGATGAATTGTTCATGTACTGCTGCCGTGTTGCAGTTGGCCTGAAAGAGAAGGTTCTTGCAGACATCTTTGGGGTCAGCACAACAACTGTAAGCAGAGTTCTCATCACATGGGCCAACTATTTATACCTGGTCTTGGTTTCAGTGCCAACCTGGATGTAAAGGGAACAGGTCCAAGCAACCATGCCAGAGAAGTTTAAACAGTACTGTTCAAACGTTAGAGTGATCCTGGACTGTACAGAAATCAGATGCAAAACTCCATCATCGCTTACACTCCAGTCTGAAACATTTTCAGTGTACAAGAATCACACAACTTTTAGAGCACTGATAGGTGTTGCCCTATGTGGTGTAATCACCTTTGTTTCAAAGCTCTTCACAGGGGCAGTGTCTGACAAAGAAATAACAAGACAGTCTGGAATTCTCAGCCTACTGGAACCAGGAGACAAGGGCAGACAAGGGCTTTATCATTGACCAGATGCTGTCTGATGTTGGTGCAACACTCATCATCCCCCCTTCAAGAAATCCACCTGCTTCAGCAAGGAGGACACGGAGAAAACACAAGCCATAGCTCGTCTCTGAATCCTGGTGGAGAGAGCTATCAGAAGAGTCAAAGAATACCACATCTGGGACACAACCATTCCTCTTACCCTTTCAGGCTCAGTGAATCTGCTGTGGACTACCGGTTGTTGTAATGACCAACTACCAAGGTCCCTTAGATTTAAACAGTGATGTACCTGTCTAAATTATTCTTCTAACACTGGAAGAAACAAAGATACAAAATTATTTATAGTTCTATTCATGTTTAATGGTGGAATGAAGGTTTTTTGTTTATATTATGTTTTTTTTTTGTTACAGACCTGTAACAACTTCTTTAAGAGGCTTCTCTGTCCTCCACTCATTACCTGTATTAATGGCACCAGGATGATGTTTCCTCTTGTGAGTCTTGGTTCCTCCCAAGGTTTCTTCCTATAGTTTTTGAAGGAGATTTTCCTTGACCACTGTTGCCTTTGGCTTGCTCACCAGAATTTTTTTTGTTGTTGATGATTCTGGACTTCTATAAGGGTGCTTTGTGTAAAAACCACTATATAAATACATTTCATTTGATGATTAATGTTTATTAAATGTTCCTTTTCTACACAATGTTTGCATATTTCATTAATTAAGGTAACAGGCTGGTAATATAAATACAGATTTAATACATATTAGCATGGGGGCATAAAGCACAACTTCTAGGTTACTCCAGGACTAGGGTAGGGAACCACTGCACAAAAACATTGAGTATACAGTGGTACCTCGAGATACGAGTTTAATCCGTTCCAGACCCGTGCTCGTATCTCGAACTGCTCGGTTCTGGAAGCAATTTAACAATGTAAAGTATTGTAATTGGTTCCGGTCCTTAAAAAAGTCACAAAACTAGCGTAAATGTGGGGAAAAAAGACATGTTCTTTATTAATAAAGGCACACGCAACATGTATAATTAAACAATAAAATAAATGTAGGAGAAATAGTTATTACAGTACAGTAGTATCAATAAACATGGTACAGTACAGTAAGTACGTACTGTAATCCTTAAATGGCGCTGCGGGGGGTGGGGGGAGTGGGGGGTGTTGTACGAGTCTACTTCACCGGACATACCACACATATGCTTAACAATAGAAACACTTTCACAGTCTAAACGAGACAGGCGAATTAAAGCTGAGAAGACAAAAGGGAGGGGGGAGGGAGTACGGGGGGTGAGGAACCTGATCGATGCACCGGACACACGTACGTACATGCTGAACAATAGAAATTAACAGAGAACATGTTTCAACTGTAAAAAATCTTTTTTTCCATATAGTACTGTACTGCCACCTAGTGGTTCATGCTCGTATCTCGAGCGTGCACTCGGGTGTCGAACAGAAATTTTGCTCGTCTCGGTGCTCGCATCTTGGATCGCTCGTATATAGAGCAGCTCGTATCTCGAGGTACCACTGTACTGGCAGGCAAAATAAAGTCACAATAACAAAAACAATGAATTATGTACAAGAATGTTACATAAAAATGTAGGATATGAGCCCCTTTAATACTAAAATGCTGGCCCATCACTGCACATTCAGATAGGTTTCCATATAGGTGTTGAAAAAGAAAAGGTCAAGTTTCATCTTCATTTCCCTGAGCACAGAGTCATCTCGCCAAACTCTCAACTGTGAGGTCGCTTTTGGTAGATGTGATAAAATCACACCAGAGCAAACCAGTTACTACCAACTGGCCTTGAACCTGCCAAAAGTACTTGTGGTTCCTTTTCAGTTTGGCCTGACCATTGATGAACCTGATGTGTGTGGCGTCCGATATACAGTCAATGTTTGGGCATTTGACTTCAGCAAGCCCAAAGGGAAGATGTGCAGAAGGATCATATACCTTAGCATCAGGGCTGGTACCAAGGTAAGGTGCATCAGGATGTATTAAAAATCCAGACAGTAACACATCTACATTACACAGGTCACTATACTGCTGCAAGACCTCTGGCTCTAGGTCAATACCCCTCTTCATGGCTGACGTCTGCCGCACCCCCTTTAGGATCCTGACTGCTAAAGCCTGACTAGATGACTCCCCCTGAACATTGCAAACTTCCCCAAATCTGCTGGAGGTCAATCGTGGCTGACGCACTTGCTTCCACAGTGGATTTTCTGACAGGCCCCTTGTGTTCTTCTCAATGATGCTGGATAACTCACTAGTGATCTCTAAACTCTCTAAATGGTAAAAGTGATGGTAATTTGGAACAAAATGAAGATGTTGTTCCAAATTTTAGCCATGTACTGGAAGCTGTGGGAATAAGGGGGCATTACCATGCTTACTGATTTCTTGTGTTACCACTGGTGGACACTGATATGACTTTAGTGGACTCAAAATTTGGACCTGTCCCACATGGTTCAGTTCTCTCATATCAGATAAGCCGCACAAGACCTTGCAAATTCCTGGTTGTGGTCTAAGGTCTCTTTTTTTTTTGAGTAAATCTTTTTATTGTCAGTTTTAATTTTAACACTGAACATAGGGGAGCAGAGTACATATATTACAGAGATTTCCATTGCACAGGTTCATAAGACAACACATACACATTCATCTCACAGAGTGAGTGAACTAATAAGAGAGAGGAGAATAAAATAAAAAATAAAATAAAATAAAAGAACACCCCAACCCCTCCTTACATAGACATAGTCCCTAGGCGCTAAGCAAGGAGCTCGTCACTCCATATCTTACTCTGTATCAGGCTTTTACACGATTCTGAACAACAACAGCATATCAGGCCTTGAAGACAGGGAGAGAGGTCATATCGTTATTCTGGAATTGCTGTAAGTAAAAGCTTTTCCATAAAAGCAAAAAAAGGCTTCCATGATCTTTCAAATTTGGAGAGAGAACCGTTCAGAGTGCATCGAATTCGTTCCAGAGTACAATACAGAAGGACATCTCTGATCCACTCGGGATATGTGGGTGGAGCAGGGAGCTTCCATTTTAATAAAATTAGACGTCTTGCTAATAAGGTCACAAAGGCCACAAAATCAGAGCGATATTTTGGCAAGAACAGTTCAGGTGGTGTAACACCGAATACGGCTGTGACAGGGTTAGGATCAAACTGTAGCTCCAAAACCTCTGATAGTGTTGAAAAGATTTCAGTCCAGAACGTGAACAGTGATGGGCACTGCCAGAGCATGTGTATTAGGGAGGCGGGACTTTGGTGGCAGCGATCACATTTTGGGTCCACATCTGGGTAAATTTTGTTAAGTCTAACTTTAGTCCAATATACCCGATGAAAGACTTTACATTGGATCATTCCATGTCTGGCACAATAGGATGATGAATGGATCCTATACAATATTTGCTGCCAGTCATCATCGGGCAGGGGCACACCTAGATCCTTCTCCCATTGTTCTTTAAGATTCAGTAAGGGTGTAGTTTGGACCGAGCTAATTAAGTTGTATAGATGAGAAATAATTTTCTTAAATGTAGTTTGCGGTCTTAAAAACTCATCGAATGGTGTAGACTGTGGAGTTAGTGGAAACTGGGGGTTCATTGAGTTAGCAAAACTGCGCACTTGAAGGTAACGGAAGAAATCGGTCTAAGGTCTCTTAACAGGGCTCCAGCTGATAAAACTGCTGGGTCAGGAAGGGGTCCTAAAAAACAAAAACTATCAGTCCTACCAACCGCTAAAAAGGCGTGGGCGATGTTAAAACAACAGAACATGAGAGGGAGTGTGTTATTTCGAATATCATCATCACAGACGTGATGTTATTCGCGATAACACATGCCCTCAAGTGTTCTATTGCTTTCATACAACAATTTTTACAAAATAAAGAGGATAAATCAAAGAAGCCCTGAATTTCATATTGAATATGCTTTAATATTGACAATATCTTCCACCAAAAACTAGTTCCACATGTATAACGAGTGCTGTCTCTCGTTATAAAGTATTGTCAATATTAAGACATATTCAGTATGACATTTAGGGCTTCTATGACTTATTTTCTTTCTTTATTTTGTAAAAACTGTTGTATAAAAGCAACTCTCGAGGTTGTGTGTTATGTTATCATGAATAACACAGTCCCTCTCTATTGCTTAATTATACCAAATTATATTATTAAAATACTCACCTGGGTATGCTCGATAGAATGTAGACTTAACACAGCTTCGTCCTGGTGCCTTTGGCTTCCGTACCACAAGTTCATCTATGGGTTCTGGACGAATCCCCTTTAACAAATGCAGAAACAGTCACCAGAAGAGTTACCAGTTAATTAAAACACCTGCCCTGTAGCTACCTTCACTGGCCATTTTATCAGGTCAATACATCACAGTGACCTTAAGTGTACAATTACTGTCTGCAGAGCCGCAGCTGATCTGCAAAATACCCCCTCTGTACCACATTCACAGCAGTGACACTGACATTGTTTGGTATATCAGACATAACAGTCCCATGCAAGTATGGGAATGTCATATATAGTATAAGTATATAGCATGGGGCGTACACGGGCACTAATATACTGTGAAGACCAACTGCTTGACTGCAGGATGCAACTGTTTACCAACAATTTGAACCTGCAAACTTTAAACTATCAAACTGGTTCAGACATCTTACCTGGTTCCTTGGTCTGTGCCATGTTTGAAGGACACTAGTGCATGATAGTGGTGGTGGCACTGTTTTTGCCCCCATTGTGCTGTAGTGTGCAGCTTGAAAAAGCAGTGCAACCAAATGGTTACACAAAGCCGAAGCTGTTTAACACCACAGGCTTCATAACTGCTTGCAGTACAACCTTGAAAGAAAGAACAACAACATTAGAATAAAAGATGCAGATGTTACACTATAAGAATACACTCACTCATAAGGAATGGTTAAGTTAAAAAAATCTAATTCTCACAATTTTCCACTTAAGTGTAGCAGATTGGCAAAAACATTTTCCCCTATTTCAGTGAAAAAAATGGAGCCGCAAAGCTTAAAAGACTTTGAATCACTGGATGCCAATTATCACCCAAACCGTTTCCATAACTACAAGCCCAAAACTTACCACTAAAACAGCATACAAGATCTGTAGGGAGTTCAGACTAGTCGATATGATTCAAGACATAGAACTTAAGGATTCAGGTGACTCTTGACTTTCAGTAATTAATAGCCACATTAGTATTGCAGCTTCAGTTTAAAACTAAAGCAAAATTTGGAAACCCAACATGTATTGGCTGATCAATGTAACTGAAAGGAACAAATTATAAACTTTAAACTGTCCAAAACTGCACCCTATTCACTACATAGTTTTGAGATTTGTTTTTTTTGTGTGCCTGAAATTAAACTGAGGAACAGTTTAAATCCTACCATGCACTGCATTAGACTTAGGTGTCCAATGATGTGGCAATCCTTACAGCAGTCCTGAGGACCCCACAGCATTAACATTTCTGCATTTGCCCTCATTTAGTGAACCTGATTCTACTCATTTGTGATATACAAAGAGTTGCCAGTTTATTAGAACACTTGCCCTGTAGCTACCTTCACTGGTCACGTTATCAGGTGTGTAAGAAGAAATAAAATATAATGCACTAGAGGGCACCGGCTAATGCATGTGGATGTTTCTAAGGAATACGGAGTAGGGCATCGTTTCGGACTCCTGAACATTGAGAAACCTGTAGTGTATGGGGCTCCTCGTTTTTTCTCATCGACCGGTAACACCTTGCCTGCACCACTACTTCCTCATTCACTATATCTGACACTGCATTTGAAAGGGGGAGAGTTAGCTTGATTAGCTTACTGACAACTTCACCTGTGGAGAGCTAAAGGCTTGTTACAGACACATCTTGACATTCTCATTTAAAACTGAAAATATGCTGTACTACTTTGTTACATTAACGTTAGATAAATAGCCCTCCGTTAACAGCTACTTGCTATAATTACCACTAGTTAACAGGTTTGTTAGCTACTAGCTAGTACAGAGTAGGCTAACTTAGTTAGCTAACTAATGTTTGCAAGTCACTTACCTTGGGCGCCCAATGGAGAATGGGTTCTTCCTGGAGTTTTTCCTTGCCATGGTCATTTTTTACGGGGTATATACAGAATATTAAGACAACATGAGGGTTAAGAGAAAACCCTCAACAAACATAAGCTACCATAAACGCATACAATTTTGTACACATGAAAAGCTTGTATTAATATACAGAATCCACTGCCATTTTGTTATGAACCATTCATTTTAAAGATGGCTGCAGACTTGGCAAAGACTAGAGTAAACTAATTGAAGACAGGAACATGACACAGATGAAACATGACAAACGAGGGGCTGAACAGGCATGGAACAGGTAAACAATACAAGGAAGGGGAACACTGAGGGTGAGAAGTGTCTCACCCCGCGGAGTGCTCTGACCCAAATGGGCAGCCAGGACAGGAAACTGGTTGGGGCAAGGGAACAGGATTGAGGAGTAGAGCAAACGTGGGGGGTCTGGTTGAGACATAGGAATGAGCCTGGGGGAGACAGAGCGGATAACGGAGGAAGACAGATGGAAGTCAAGAAGAGAGCGGTCTGGGAGTAGGGGAAGAGGTTAACACAATGGTAAGACAAACATGCACAGGGACCAGATGGACAGCTGCATGGCTGGACGAGTGCAGGCCCCAGGCGGGCCTCTGGAACGGGTGCAGGCCCCAGGCGGGCCTCTGGAACGGGTGCAGGCCCCAGGCGGGCCTCTGGAACAGGTCTCGCTGTGGCAGATGATACGGTGTAATAGGGCAGCGCTGTAGCTGACAAGATGGTGTCCGGGGGGGGGGGGGGGGGGGGGTTGTTTTCAAACAGCATCTGTATACTTCTCTGTATATTTGATAAGTGTTTACTGTTTTCGTTTTTGTACACACACACACACACACACACACATACATATATATATATATATATATATATATATTGAATTGCAGTACCTTTTTAAATTTTGTTTTTATTTCTTACATTACCAGCATTAACTCCTTGTCAATGTGAAAACTGTTATTATTTGGCTTCCCTCTTAGGTATGTTACAGTACTCTATAAAATGTGCACATAATGACAATTACACTGTTTTAAGCTTTTAATTTTTTTTTCCAATAAATGTTGAGCATATTGTAATATTTTACATATTTTTTAAATGCTCTTTTAATTACAAAATTTTCACAATTGTTTCAGCCAAACCCATGACCTTGCCATTGCTAGTGCTTTGCTTAGTAGCAAATATGTACCATTAAGTTAATAATTGTGCCATTCACATATTTTTTATTTTTATATATTCTGCAACATTCTAGAGTAAGGGGGGATCAGGGAGTTGAGAATGTCCAGATAGCACGCTTCATGTTCAGTCCGTGGTACTGGGAGGAGCAGTTTCATTTCTGGAAAAAGTGTCCACAACCAGCGGTGCGTTTAAACCAAAATATGTATCAGACATTCTCATATTCTCTTTAATCCTGTGAAGATCTCTGAGATTAAGGATACACAAACTGTAGTCTTGTTTTCAAGTAACATTGTAGGCTTTGATGATTTTTCTGCTCTTAATGTAACAATTAACGCTTTTAGTTGATTAAAAATTACATGCTTTTACCTGTGTTTTGGCCTTAACCCAAATTTTAATGTTATTCAGGAATTCTAACATGCTTTCTATAAGTAATTATTTCGAAACAGGACCATTCCATATTGTAAATGGAGGCTACTACAGCAGTACTTACTGTCTTCTGAGGTGCAGTACTTTTACTTTTTAGTATCGAGAGATTATGGAGAGATGTGTGGACTGCAGTGACCAGCGTGTACTATGATGTCCTCCACTATCTTGAGGAAGGCAACTATCTTGACATGGCAGACCAAACATACATTTTCTGTTGCCATTATACCTTTGTACCAAGACTTCAAGATGACCTAGACATTTTTCAAGATGGCTGGGACAATCACCAGAAGGCAACAGGACTCCAAACCAACTGTGGGCAATAGGACACGTTTATCAGCCAGTTCAGGAGCCCCAAAATGAGGAGGTGGGTATGTTGTTACCCATCACATGTCTGTATTTACTCTAATACACTTGGAAGTTTTTTTGATTCAACACTGACCCTGGATTACCCAGTCCTGCATATTTTTGTGTATTTCTTCCTCTAACACACCTCCTTAACCTAATAGAGGGTTTGTTAATGAACGTATTTGGTGGTATGGATGCAGGGTAAATAGTAACATGTAGGGCATGAGGTACTCCAGGACCAGGGTTTAGAACCCCTGGTTTAAGCCAGGTCAGGTTTAAGTACTATAAGAAATCTCAAACTATTGGTTGGTACAACGCACTTCCTTGATTTTTGCTTTTTTATTTTTTATCTAGGCATTGGACATCCCAGAGATTGACTGGGAGAGCAGTGGGTTACCTCACATTAGAAATGCTGGAATTCATGTTGCTGCAACAGGCTGTCCACTTACAGCAGAGCAGTTTACAGCACTCAGAGACCTCATTGACCCCAGAGCAACATCACAGTCACGTGGTGCTGACATCTACATGGCTGCTGTGCAGTTCTACCAGACTCTTTGAGTGAGAGGTTTATGAATGTGTTTTGGAGGATGATGGGGGTGAAGGCAAGAAAACTGCTGCAGTGGATCGTTTTCAAATAGAAAAGACTGGAAATGTTAAGACACTATTGCCTTAAACATTTAAGTTTTCATCAATGTCTTAAAACTAGTAGTTTCCTAATAGGAAGTATAAAGATATCCCATAAAAGCTTAAATGTATTCATTACAATTTTATTTGTAATTCACAATGTCAAGTAGAACACAAATAAAAGTTTATGTACTTCCAAGATTGTCACTTGTGACCAATATTTTGTTAATGAAAGGTGGTGTATGGTAACAAAAAAGGGTTTATGCATTACAGTAGAGAAACACTTCTCTGCAGAATGTAAACAGACATTCAAAGACATGCACAATTGTAACAATGCTTGCACAGTCAGCATGTTAATAAAAGTAATAATAAAAATTAGTGGTGGGCCGTTAACGGCATTAACGCCGATAACGGCCCACCACTAATATATATATATTTATGTCTATATAGGATATATATATGGTAAAATGTAACCATGGTCAAAGAAAATTTTTTCCACTTAGAAAATCAACAGATCCTCTAGAGCAGGGGTCACCAACATGGCGCCCGCAAGGACGTCATGAGTCGCCCGCGGGCCTGTTCTAAAAATAGCTCACAATGAGCTGCATCTTTTTTTTTTTGCTACTATTAGAGATTGTCCGCGATTGCCGTGTGGCTACTAGCTAGCGGGCTATGTAAATAATGTACTCGCCAACCAACAAACAATAGCAAAATGTAACGCAATCACCATAATTGTACTGTCCTTCCAACTTTGCACTGTGCAGAGGAGGAACTGGCAGCAAGGTTGAACACTTCTCTTCCATTAATACTCTGAAGACCACAGGTTGTCCACAGGTTTAATAACGTAGAAAGTGTGAAACTGAATAAAAACTACAACAAAATACAATTACAACATATACTATTGTAATAATACACGGTCCCTACAGTGTAACATAGCATACATTGACACTGTATTAGTGCACTATAAACATTTGGCTTCAATAATATATGACAGCTACAGAATAAATTTATCTGATATTGCAATATATCATGATAGAACTAAATATAAGTAAATAAACAATATACATACAGACGATACCACGAAAGACGAAGGATGAAGGCAGATGCATGTGGATTATCTGTCAGTCATCAAACACATGTAAAACATCCATGAACTTTCTACTTCCTGTGATGTTACTGACTATTTACAAAATCACTAATAGGAGGTGCTAAAGCTACACTTACAACACTAACAGCACAAGCTAACAGCACAATAATAATTGAAAGAAACTCATACCAGTCTCAATGAACTGCTGAAAATATCCCGAGATGCGACACTTGTTTTCCAGTGGTCAGTCGTCATCATCATCATCTGCACTGCTTTCAGTGGGCCAGCGTATGTATGGGAGCAATATCTTAAAAACAAAAGCACTCAAGACTCCTGCCGTTTGTATATGTCTAGGTCATGTACACCACATAAATGTGTTATCGAAAATTGTTTTCTTTAAAAAATATGTACATAAACATACCTGTGGCATAAGTGAATATTCACTTTCCTTTGGAAAAACCTGCACATCTTTCCTTTCAATCAACAGTGACCACACCTTGGTTTCCTTTAGTCCTTTCCAAATTTGTTTCAACTGACGCAATCGTCTACCAATTACCTGCAGATTTGGCAAAAGTCACAATACAATACTGCTTAATTTCATGTAATGTATTAAAATTTGCAGTGAAATGGAATGTGTAGATAGGGCATGTTACCGCATGTGACAAAAGGCGTTCAAAGAGCCACCTTCTGTTTGTATTGGTTGGGCCAGGTAGATCCCAAGAAAGATTCAAGGACAGCCTGGCATTCATCTTCACTGAGTTCATCATCTCCATCAACCTGGACATAAATGGCTGCAACAACTTTTTCAATAAAAATAGAAAGAAAAAAAAATTAAACACATGATGTACATACCAATTTGATGATTTCTCGTATATCATGGTCAGGACAATCTTCTATTTGCACTGTGGCTGTCTCAGGTGAATCATGGACAATTGCTCTGCTGAGTCCAGGCAGCCGAGGCCCCCCATGTAAGAATGTCCCAGCATCCGTCCAGCTACTAGAAACATGTCACCCTCAATGAGGAACTGGGATGATGAAGGGACCAGATGATCAGGTTCACCTTCAAATAGGCATGTCCTTTCGGTATTTCCTGTAATTGAAAGATGGACACGAATTTCTTGGAATTAGAAATGTTGACAAAGTAATAAACATGTGTAACAATGATCATCATCAGTGTGAAACTGAATAAAAACTACAACAAAATACAATTACAACATATACTATTGTAATAATACACGGTCCCTACAGTGTAACATAGCATACATTGACACTGTATTAGTGCACTATAAACATTTGGCTTCAATAATATATGACAGCTACAGAATAAATTTATCTGATATTGCAATATATCATGATAGAACTAAATATAAGTAAATAAACAATATACATACAGACGATACCACGAAAGACGAAGGATGAAGGCAGATGCATGTGGATTATCTGTCAGTCATCAAACACATGTAAAACATCCATGAACTTTCTACTTCCTGTGATGTTACTATTTACAAAATCACTAATAGGAGGTGCTAAAGCTACACTTACAACACTAACAGCACAAGCTAACAGCACAATAATAATTGAAAGAAACTCATACCAGTCTCAATGAACTGCTGAAAATATCCCGAGATGCGACACTTGTTTTCCAGTGGTCAGTCGTCATCATCATCATCTGCACTGCTTTCAGTGGGCCAGCGTATGTATGGGAGCAATATCTTAAAAACAAAAGCACTCAAGACTCCTGCTGTTTGTATATGTCTAGGTCATGTACACCACATAAATGTGTTATCGAAAATTGTTTTCTTTAAAAAATATGTACATAAACATACCTGTGGCATAAGTGAATATTCACTTTCCTTTGGAAAAACCTGCACATCTTTCCTTTCAATCAACAGTGACCACACCTTGGTTTCCTTTAGTCCTTTCCAAATTTGTTTCAACTGACGCAATCGTCTACCAATTACCTGCAGATTTGGCAAAAGTCACAATACAATACTGCTTAATTTCATGTAATGTATTAAAATTTGCAGTGAAATGGAATGTGTAGATAGGGCATGTTACCGCATGTGACAAAAGGCATTCAAAGAGCCACCTTCTGTTTGTATTGGTTGGGCCAGGTAGATCCCAAGAAAGATTCAAGGACAGTCTGGCATTCATCTTCACTGAGTTCATCATCTCCATCAACCTGGACATAAATGGCTGCAACAACTTTTTCAATAAAAATAGAAAGAAAAAAAAATTAAACACATGATGTACATACCAATTTGATGATTTCTCGTATATCATGGTCAGGACAATCTTCTATTTGCACTGTGGCTGTCTCAGGTGAATCATGGACAATTGCTCTGCTGAGTCCAGGCAGCCGAGGCCCCCCATGTAAGAATGTCCCAGCATCCGTCCAGCTACTAGAAACATGTCACCCTCAATGAGGAACTGGGATGATGAAGGGACCAGATGATCAGGTTCACCTTCAAATAGGCATGTCCTTTCGGTATTTCCTGTAATTGAAAGATGGACACGAATGTCAACATTTCTAATTCCAAGAAAAAGTAATAAACATGTGTAACAATGATCATCATACCTAGATTAATACTGAAGCCAGCTTTAAGCCTTTGAATAATTGCTGAAAAGAAGTATCTTGTCACTCCTTCACCAACAGCAACATCTCCTAATATGGTAAACACAATTTAAAAGATAAAAACACAGAAATTAACAAGTTGTGTAAATGAATTAACAATTAACAAGTTGAAGGTGGTGTGCTGGACTTAGTCCTCCAATATCAGAAACTGAATTAGGGTCATTCTATTATCATCCACAATAAAGATCTTGGCTCAAATTCTTGGGGTTAAAATTATTAATACTACAGACTATATTTTTGCTGTATTGACTAGACATTTCCTACTGTTCTTTCATACAAAAAGCTTTACAATGCTTTACAATTTTTGACTTGAAAAGGTACAGAAACGTCTAGCCCAACACCTGCAGCCTAAATCTTGCAAGCTAGACATGATTTTGAAGATTCAATTGATAAATAACTGAGCATGGTACTTCTTAGATCAGATCAATGAACTAACTATGGGCTAGTTATTTAGGTGGTGATGAAAAAATTACTGATATGAATATTTACTGATAATGGCTATACTTGCTGCAAATGAACCAGAAGTTATTTCTGTATAACTGTTGAAACATGATCAGGAAGGTGCACTGAAAGCACTTTAAGGAAGGTAAATATGTTTTCTCTACAGAGTTCAGATTCAGTTGAGCATTATTTAGTCTAGATGCCAATAATAAGTGAAACAGAAATAACTGTCTATGGTTGGTATCCCATTCAAGAAGAAATCTGTTAAACAGCAATTTCAGACCACTTTTTCGTGGTCTCGCTGGACTCGCACTTAAAATGAATGAATTAGTGGCTAATTTTATGTGATTTACGTAATTTCGAACATATCAAATCTTGTTGAACATGTTCGTGTTTGTTCTGTTATATACCGTTCAGTAGATCAAAAGTTCTGGAGTTTTGAAGATTAAGGTGATTTGTAAGCGCTAAATAAAGTAACTTCCTGTTCGAAGGCAGAATTAATTCATGGTTAGGAAGATTTTATAAACTCTTAACTGCTACCATGTGAAATTTCATAACCATCCGAGAACCGGCAATGAGTGAATTTGTTCAGTACAAAAACGCGCATCCTGCAGGTCGAGTACATGTAGCTTAGACGCTCCACAGAAAGGATAACCAGTAATTCCTCCCTTAATCTTTGACCTTGACATTTGACCTGTATTGATCAAAGTAATGTTGATGTGGTTCCATATCCTGTAGGCCAATTGTATTTTATTCCTTCCTTGAAAATTTCATTTCATTATCTTCATTATTTCCATTATTCACAAATTTGACCACAACATATTATTTGTATTGTAGCACATAGTACAAAATATTTAGCTCACTACATTAAAATATATAAGAGACCTGACATTATCTTGACTAGGGCCAGCTGCACTTCCTGACTGCGAGGTCAACAAGGACAACAGGTTCCTTGTGGACCTGATAACATTTGCATTTCCCTACAAGCACAAAGAAAACACAACTAATATTTGTACCCTTTCTTGCATCCTACGCATTCCCGCCATGCTGCCAATCGTGGAAAGAAAATAAAGGGTTTAACAAGAATGAATAAACATGTATAAAATGGCGGCATGAACAACTTCTGAAACACTCTGCTATGCCTTTGTTTTTTATATGCATTTAAAACATTAACTGCCAATAGCAAACCATTTACTACGATACTTTTGAACGGTCCAAACGCGAAGTTTAAACGTATTGCCCGTTTTACAGCCTGTAGCTAGTTCTGATAACTAGAACCAGCAAGACCCTGATTGTTTTATGCCCTAAAATTAACTATTTTCTATCCTACAACCATTCTGACAAATGAATGTTACTACGTCAGGGAAACACATACTTAAACGATAATGTTAATCAGTACACTTCAAACTCTTTATATGAGAGCAGCTCATACCAACCAAAGCTCTTAGTTAACCTCTACTAACAAGCTAGCTAACTAGCTAAAGTTCCCCCGCGTTATAACGCAACCACCGTTACGTAACGCAACACATCAAACTTGCCGCGTTGAATCTGAATAACTTTGGATGCACTTACCTCGTTGTGCTCCATTAGTTGTCTCCGCCACAAACGCGACTGATCTTCACCCACAGACGCGACCGAGAGTGAGGCACCGCTGTGATTGGTTTAATGCGTTGGATTGCTCTAAGGTTTACTTTTCCTGAGAAGCCCGGATGTTTCATCGCGGGTCTGAATCTGTATTTCTGAGTTTTGAATCATAGCGATTTGAATTTAAGGATCTAATTTTTTTTCATGTGAAAAATGCAAGTTGTAATATTGAAATTTATTTTTTTCCAACAGCAAATTTCACCATCTCGCAAGTTCAAAACATAAAAAAGCATTGTTAAAATTCAAATGTATGAATTACGCCATTAAATATTTCAAGTGTATTAAATGTAATGTAAATATAATACAAATATACAAAATTCAGATTCAAATATTTATGCTCCATATTTTTAGCTCCATATTCATCAGGTTATTGTAGCAGCCTGGCTGATTTGGTGTTTTGGTTAAAACATTTGGAAGTCGTGACATCGCGCGTGCTAAGCCACTTAGAATGTTTGGTTTTGAATGTTTGATTGGGAAGGTGGAATGTTTGGATTTCAGTTTCGATGCTGAAAAGCTCAAAACCGGTCGTATGAGATTTTGCTCTGCGATTTACAATCTAATGCGATTTTCTAATCTTCACTTTGAGAATGAGTTTTTACCCTCTGATAACTGACCTGCCTGGGCAGGAACAGAACCACGTCATGGACACGCCAGATTTTACCACTCATGGTGAGAAAAAAATGTTCATATACTGTACATAACTTTATACTCAGGGTTGCCAACTCTCACGCATTGAGCGTGAGACACACACATTTGACCGTCTTCACACGCTCTCACGCCACACTTGCGATATCTCACGGCGAAAAAAAAAATCCGGTTTATTTATCTCTGATCTACATCTATGATTCAATTAGTTACTAGTTCGCTCTGGCGCCAACCACCGGCGATCGATATAATACTTAATTTGTGTCCATTTTATCGATAGATCGCGATATAACACTTAATTTGTGTCCATTTTATGTTCACCCCCCGTCGACAACTTACGTTCGCCACCAATTTACACTCGCCACCTCCTCCAGGTTCAAATCTCACTCCAAGCGATCTTCAAAAGTTGGCAACCCTGTATACTTCTATATAAGACAGTACATTTAGTGAACATTGCTTATGAGTATTGATTTCCATAGGCTTATTTATATTAAAAATGTAATATACACATGTATGTAGTTTTCTAAGGTTTAGAAAAATAACCTATATATATATATATATATGTATTCTACTGGTGACTTTCAAGCTCTTTATTTCATGTGTACAGGACATTTTGATTATTATAATTAATGGAGCATGGGTTATTTCTTTGACTCAGCACAATTTTCATAAATCCCACCATGTTAACATTCTCCATGTTGCCATGGAAAATGCAAATACAAATAAACATTTTTAAAAAGAAACGGGTTTCATGACATGACATCACAAATTCTTATGCATTCTCCCCACATTCTAATGACATCACATGGCACCATAGCCCTTCTTATAATCACTTGTTCATAATCACTTACAATAAGAATAAAGGAATATAAGAGGAATAAACTTCTTGAAGTCATGAGATCTGCACAGATTATAGTCACTTTCAGAAACAGAAAAAATGTGCTCCCATGCCTTACAGATTTATTCAGCTGTTTTAGCTCTCAAGTGAAAAGCACAGCTATTCTGTAGCTTTGATTTGATGCACTTTATATCTTTTATGTCAAACGTTTTATTTAAATGTCTACATTTAATTTAAAATTTAATAATGTGTTTTCCTCTATAAATTTATTTCTAACATTTCATTATTGAATTTTTGTTCTATTTAAATCAATTGTATTTAATTATTTGTGATAGCTTTTATCTCTATTTTTTTTCTTATAGACCTGATGATCTTATAGACTCATGCTTCCTCTGTGCCCTGGGTTGGTGTTTTGCATTTAAAACAGGGTTGCCAAATGACACACGCATTTGACCGTCTTCACTCGCTCTCACGCCACACTTCCGATTTCTCACGCAGTGGGTGGGTGGGGGGGTTGCGAACGTAAGTTGTCACCGGCCGGGGTGTAAAATGGACACAAATTAAGTATTATATCGCGATCGATCGCCAGTGGTTGGCACCAGAGCGAACTAGTAACTCATTGAATCATAGATGTGAATCAGAGGTAAATAAACTAGATTTTTTTTCCGGCTTGAGAAATCGTATGTGTGGCGTGAGAGCGTGTGAAGACGGTCTAATGCGTGTGTCTCACGCTCAATGCGTGAGAGTTGGCAACCCTGTGTATCTGCATGCACGGACGTAATTTGGGGGGGGGGGGGGGGGGGGGGGGGGGGGGGGGGGTCATGTCACCCCCACTTTTTCAAAAGCCAGTTTTGGACCCCCCCAGTTTTTACGGTTAAAACCAAATATTTAAATACCCCCCCCCACTTTTTATTACAAAATTACGTCCATGTCTGCATGTACCTGTAACTAATTTCTCAACAGTGAACTGTACCAAAAAATGGTTGGAGTATCCAATTTGAGGGCATTTTACTGTTTGATTTTGAGTAACAAAACAGGTTATCGTACAAGCTTGAGGCAGTAGACCTCAAGTAATAGTTGTAACAATGTGACCCCCCCCCCCCCCCCCCCCCAGCCAGCATGTATGTTCTGTTTGTGTCATTCTGAGCAATTACCACAGGTGAGTTCTTGAAAAGTGCATCTAACTTCAACGATCTGATTCTATCTGGCAGGAATGAATAGTGACCATGGAGAAGATAAGCCCAAGGAGACTGGTGAGTACTTTACCGTTTACTCCATGTTCCAGGGATGCACCGGTTCTGTGTCCTGCAAGCATTTCTGAAGCAACCGTGTTGCTGTACGAAAGCCGTAACGAATGCCTCTGTTTGTCCATGTAGTGGTGCTTGCCAGTGGCGATGGCATCCCTCTACCCCAGATGGTCCTGTTCCCAGCAGAACACCTCTGTTTAAATTGGAACCAGGTCCATCGTATTGGAGCAGGTCTACAGAACCTGGGCAACACGTGTTTTTTAAACTCTGCCCTTCAGTGTCTCTCCTACACTGCTCCTCTCGCCAACTACATGCTGTCCAGAGAGCATTCCACAACATGTGAGTCACTCCCCATCCTTCTCCTCCTGCCACACATCTTGGTTCTAAAGTATTTAACATATCCAACGTAGCCTGTTTTAGTTCTTGCATCATTATGTAATCAGCCTTATATGAGCTGACTGCAAGTTGAACAAGAGTAAATTGTCTAACATTTCTAATATCACAAGAGAGGAGCAGAAATTAAGCTTGGTTGTCTAGACCAATGTTGGGTAAAGAATGGAGTGTCCACTGGTATGAGACGATATTTAGGGCTGTTCAATAAAAGGTGTTAACAGAGGTGTCAGCAGGCCTCTGTTTTGCATGAACCAGCAGGTGTCTTTGTTGGGAGCAGAGTGTGCTTCTTCCCATTGGCTGCAACAGTTCATTCAGTATCTCGATCATCTCAGGATGATCTACACACAGTCCTTAATTTCACAATGTGTTCAGAGTTTCTATGTAATGCTGTAAGACAAAACGCAGATCTGATGAACATTTGCTATGATGTTTTGGGTTTATTGTATGTTTTCCCATCTGTTGAATGAAGTCTTTATCAACCAAGGGGTGCAGTTGTCCTTTGTACAAACTATTTAACATTATTGTGAGTTTGTCAATGTTATTTGCTTCCGTAAAGGTTTTCTAATTGATATACATAGAAAACATTTGGTTGGAAACATGGCTGTGTTAATTACCTGCTTATTAACTGCTTATTAACTTTCAAGATTATCTACTGGTATTTAGTGATACCATCTGTATATTTATTATGCCTTAATTCTGAGTCCTCTTTTTCCCCCGAAGGTCATGAACCTGGATTTTGCATGATGTGCATCATGGAGAATCACATCACCCAGGTGTTTGCCAATTCAGGAAAAGTCATTAAACCCATCAGTGTGCTGAATGAACTAAAATGTGAGTATGCAAATGGTGATGGACAAAAGCAACATCATATTCCTTTGAGCACCGTTAAATATGAACATTTCTAATTGTGGTCCATCTCCTTTTCTTTTTCAAAGGTATTGCAAGTCATTTCTGTTTTGGGAGTCAAGAAGACGCTCATGAGTTCTTGCGGTACACAGTGGACACTATGCAAGAGTCCTGCCTGTTTTGGAGCATGTATGTTTACTTGGACCACACCCTATATTATTGCTCAAGTTGCTAAATTATTGAAATTTTAGCATTCATCTATTTCTTAGCATGTTTGTTGGATATCTGTGGGTCGCAGAATTGTTACTTGACTCTTCTTGCAGACAGATATTTAAAAATGTCACTTCTAGCAGGTGCAGCTGTGGCTGTTAGTCAGGTGTATTATTAGTATTATTATTATTATTATTATTATTATTAATATTATTTGGAGAGTAAATACGTGGATCCAAGGGTCCTTTTTTGGCGTTTTTTGTGCTTTCCATTTCACTGACTGAAAAAAGAGCGGAGACTGGTGCTTGATACCGGTGTGAAGAAAATTGCTGATGTATCCACCAGTTATTAAGATTGTCCTGTATCTAAATGAGGCCAGGTTGGTCTAAGAAAATAGAAGTAGTTCTGCATTTGTGCAGAAACTGCACAGGCATACAGGGTGGTTTACTCTCACCCCTCTCTTCCATACCACAGTCGACAGCTTGTTTATGTGTGGCTAACACGTTAGTCCACCAGCGCTCTGTATGTGGGCTGTGCGCTCTCTCCCAAGTTGCTTTGATGCGGTGCCAGCTGCTGCTTCTCAACATCTCTCCACTACTGGCCAGCCAGCAGCCTACATTCAGAACGAAGCGTTTGACTTTACCAGTTACGTGTGGAGATGAATCCATCAGGGAATCGCTGCGTCGTTCTAGTTTCTGGCAATTTTCACGTCAGACCTCATTTCTGTTCTGCTTTGTGCTTTTAGAAAGCGTTATTCAGAAAGGCGTTTAGATACACTTAAAGGTTGTACTCTTACAATTGCATGTTTGTTTATATTCTCTTTTTAATTTCTTGTTTTAGTTTCTATCTGAATAAATTACATTTTCTGCCTTGTCTGATGTTTTTATTTAATCAGACTGGACAGGGAAACACAGGCAACCACTCTGATCCATCAGATATTTGGAGGTTACCTGAGGTCAAGATGTGAGTTTGTCAGTCATACTTCATTTCAATTTGTGAACATCAAATGGTAAAATGGTATTTACTGTAAAATGTTACTATAAATTATTTATTTCATAAGTGTTCAATGTGTATGACTGGCAATGCTATTTGAGATGTTTTTGATCAGTTAAATTGATTATATTCTTTCTGATTTCACAGTGGAGTGTTTGAACTGCAATGGAGTATCTGATACGTTTGATCAGTATTTGGACATTGCACTGGACATTGAGGTAGCCATCAGTCACTCTGTTGTATCTTTTATAAAGATGTCCATAGAAATGATCTGGGCTTTGAAATTGATTCTATCAGTTTGTTAAAGTGTGTGCGTGCATGTGTACATGTGTGAGGTGGACATTTGTTTAGATTATTAATTAGGTCTGCTAATCATGGCATGTCTGGCTTACAATTTAGTCTTGTATGAGAGTTGCTGTCTTAGTGAATTAATGATTACTCAGTGAATTGATAATTGCTTGTCCCAAACTGGTGTCTGAGATGTAAAGCATCATGGGATCAGTTTGACAAGATTTTCTTTAGCCCTGTGTCTGTGCCTAAGCGTGTTTACATGTGTTTTGTAGACTGCTCCAACCATCACCAAAGCTCTTGAGCAGTTTGTTAAGCCTGAGCAGCTTGATGGAGACAATGCCTACAAGTGCACCAAGTAAGTGTCCCAGCTCAGATCTGCTCCACCATGCTGTCCAACAGGGTAACCATGTGTTTTTTCCAAAAGTAGCATGACCAGTAACTTTAGACTCAGGAAGGCGGATACAAACTGCCAGCCTCATTTTCAAAATATTTTCACATAAAACTCAAAAAGCCGTCTTCGGCCACGTACTACAGAGGGCTTTGAAACCAATGGATAAGAGGGATAAAGGTGCTCTTTACTTCTGTCCCTTAACACACGGCAAGTCTATTTTGGATAAGTCTGAGGCACACCGGTTTATCTCTGGAGATAAACCAAGCTCTATTTGTTGTCATGGGACCACTAGTGGTGAATTTACTGTGGTCTGTGTTGCCTATTATCTTTTCTGTCCTCATTGTGAATTTGGTTGTGTTTGTAGATGTAAGAAAATGGTTCATGCCTCAAAAAGATTTACAGTCCACCGTAGCTCGAATGTGCTCACCATTGCTTTAAAGCGCTTCGACTTCAACGGAAGCAAAATTGCAAAGGTTTGACCACCGTACTTAATTCTGCCGCACTGTTGTACACTTTCCTTAGTCGTTTCACGTGATCTATGCCGTTGCACAACTGTTCTCTGTCCCCCTGTGCAGGACGTGAGGTATCCAGAGTATCTGGACATGCGTCCGTTCATGTCGCAGTCCCACGGAGAGCCACAGCTCTACGGCCTGTACGCTGTGCTGGTCCACTCCGGGATTAGCTGCCACGCCGGACACTACTACTGCTATGTGAAGGTTTGATGTGCTGCGCGGTTTCAGCATTCTCTGCGTTTTTGCACTGAGTTTCTGCTCTAGCTAATGGATGGAATAATGTTTTTATTTCAGTCTGGTAATGAGCAGTGGTATAAGATGAACGACGCATCAGTAACTGTAAGCGACATACAATCAGTGCTGAATCAACAAGCATATTTACTGTTCTACATCCGGTAAGTTCAACTTAATGTTTAAACCAACTCCAGATTTTTGAATAGTGGAATATTTAGAAAGGCATTTTATACACTTTTATTGACTGTAACTCTGTGACCCGTGGTCCCGGTCATTGCTCCCCTCGCCCGGTCAGCACGGCCAAGGTGAACGGGCCTCAGTTCACCTCCACCTCCGTCATCAGTCCACAGCTTTCTCCTCACATGGCAAAGGTATCACCGCACCACTGCACCATGCCAGGAAATCTGACTGGGAACTGGTTGTTATTGTTCACTAGTATAATTGAGAGGGCTGTGTTTTGTTTGTTTACACTGTTAAACTCTTACTTTCTGTTCCTGATATTCAGATTTCCCATAACTGACCGCTGTTCACTTTGCAGAATAACTCTCCCATGAAGGAGGACCAAGGTGGCTCAAAGCCTGGCGGGAGCAACAGCAGCAGCGTCCCGAAGAGCCAGCCCAGCCCCTGCAGTTCTTCGGCTGCCGCATCCCCGACCTCAGACCTCAGACGGCCTGTGCAGGTGAACGGTGGCACCACCGCTCACAATAGAGCAGCATCTCTGTCTGGTGCGCCAGGCTCTAGTGAAGGCAGACGAGCGCGTGAGGAGCGGAAGTGTGATAAAGATTCTGAGCAGCCACACCTTTCCTCCACACTGAAGGAGCGAGGCAGATCCAGGCAGGGACATTATCGCGAGCGGGAAAACCGGAGTCGGGAGCGCTACGGGCACCGCCATCGCCATCGCCATCGTCCCAACAGAGACCACCATACTGATAAGGATCGCTCGGCCAGTCGAGAGAGGATCCCTGGAGAGCGAGAGGGAGATCGCCACCGGGACGGGCACACCCACCACCGCCGAGACCACTACCACCACCGGCGCCATCACAGCAGCAAGGACGAACGAGACCGGGATGTGGAGAATGGTCAAGGTGACTTCCCTCGCTCATTTGAGTACTATGTTGGGAAGAAAGACTCGGGACACAAGCGGGCTAAAGCACCACGCACCGCCAGCCCTGCCCCGCGGCCCCAGGCACAAAAGCGTAGCCTGTCGGACAGGGAGGATCCATGTGAAGAGCGGCCTGTCAAAAAACATAAGAAATCCAAGAAGAAGAACAAGGACAAGCGGAGGTAAGGAGCTATTTATGTTGCATGAGAACGGCCATTGCTATACTGTGTGTGACCAGGAGGGGTCAGCAAACAGAACTGTTACTGTTGTAGAAAATCTAGCAACCATAAGCCAGAAAGTGTACTACAGTTTCCTTAAGCAAATCATTTTCAATCTGCAGGAGTTCTGAGAGGGACCCATCAGACAGGAATGGGGACAGCAGCTCCTTCCGACACAAAAAGATGAAAAAGAAGAGGAGGAGGCACAACTTGGAGGAGGAGCCTCGTATGGAGTGTCGCTCTGGCCACAGCTTAGACAAACGTAAGCGCCGCCTCAGCTCCGACCCAGACGAGTCTTCACCCAGCGCCAAGCGACCTACTACTGAGGACTATTACCAGACTCAGTAGATCGTGCTCTGATGCCACGCTCCCTCCTTCGCCTTCCTCTGGACAGACAAAAGCGATGTCCGAGCCTCTTACTCAGGATGTCGCTCCCCTGCTGTCCCCGCCTCCTCACAGGCCCCATTCAGCCCCCGAGACGCCAGCTAAGCCAACCGACACCACGCCTCGCACCCAGACGGCCTCGGCTGAGGAGCCCATCTACTGCCACGACACCCATGTGACGAAAGGCACCACGGCGCCCCCAGAGGCCAACCACGACCTCTGCTCACAGGGGGGCGACGGGCACGTGGCTTTAGAGAGGCCCGTGGCAACCGCGGACGCCTTTGTGCCCAACGGCGATGACTGCAGGGAAGATGCGGCGGCGTCTCTGTCTGGTGCGCCAGGCTCTAGAGAAGGCAGACGAGCGCGTGAGGAGCGGAAGTGTGTGCGCCGCCTCAGCTGCGACCCAGACGGGTCTTCACCCAGCGCCAAGCGACCTACTACTGAGGACTAATACCAAGTTAACGTCACTCAGGTGCATAAGGGTCAACTTTCTTTCCAAGTTTCAATTATCCATTACAAACTAGTAATGAGCAGTGGTATGAGATGAACGATGCATCAGTATCTGTAAGTGACATACGATCAGTGCTGAACCAACAGGCGTACTTACTGTTCTACATCCAGTCATTTCAATCTAATGTTTAAACCATTATATTTAGAATATTTAGAAAGGCATTTTATACACTTTTATCCCCCCCCCCCCCCAATCCATCATTTTTAGGTCAACAGATCTTAAACTGAGACTGTAACTCTGTGACCCATGGTCCCGGTCATTGCTCCCCTCGCCCGGTCAGCACGGCCAAGGTGAACGGGCCTCAGTTCACCTCCACCTCCTTCATCAGTCCACAGCTTCCTCCTCACATGGCAAAGGTATCACCGCACCACTGCACCATGCCAGGAAATCTGACTGGGAACTGGTTGTTATTGTTCACTAGTATAATTGAGAGGGCTGTGTTTTGTGTGTTTACACTGTTAAACTCTTACTTTCTGTTCCTGATATTCAGATTTCCCATAACTGACCGCTGTTCACTTTGCAGAATAACTCTCCCATGAAGGAGGACCAAGGTGGCTCAAAGCCTGGCAGCAGCAACAGCGGCAGCGTCCCGAAGAGCCGGCCCAGCACCTGCAGTTCTTCGGCTGCCGCATCCCACCTGCGCCCGCTGCCCTCGTCCTCTTCCTCCAGCGCACCACAGTCTACCTCAGACCTCAGTTGGCCTGTGCAGGTGAACGGTGGCGCCGCCGCTCACAATAGAGCAGCTTTCCTGGTTCCTTATGGCCAAGAGTCATCCGACGAGTCCGACCAGGAAGGCGGAGCCTTGGATAATGGCACAGGGAAGTCTTACCCTGGTGCCAAGGCATCCGACGGGAAAGGTGGGATGGATGGTCCCCTCTTCCACAGCTCAAGCTGCCTCACGCCCAAGACCAACGGAGAGAGGCCCGTGGCAACCGCGGACGCCTTTGTGCCCAACGACGATGACTGGGATAAAGGTGCTCTTTACTTCTGTCCCTTAACACACGGCAAGACTATCTTGGATAAGTCTGAGGCACACCGGTTTATCTCTGGAGATAAACCAAGCTCTATTTGTTGTCATGGGACCACTAGTGGTGAATTTACTGTGGTCTGTGTTGCCTATTATCTTTTCTGTCCTCATTGTGAATTTGGTTGTGTTTGTAGATGTAAGAAAATGGTTCATGCCTCAAAAAGATTTACCGTCCGCCGTAGCTCGAATGTGCTCACCATTGCTTTAAAGCGCTTCGACTTCAACGGAAGCAAAATTGCAAAGGTTTGACCACCGTACTTAATTCTGCCGCACTGTTGTACACTTTCCTTAGTCGTTTCACGTGATCTATGCCGTTGCACAACTGTTCTCTGTCCCCCTGTGCAGGACGTGAGGTATCCAGAGTATCTGGACATGCGTCCGTTCATGTCGCAGTCCCACGGAGAGCCACAGCTCTACGGCCTGTACGCTGTGCTCGTCCACTCCAGGTTTAGCTGCCACGCCGGACACTACTACTGCTATGTGAAGGTTTGATGTGCTGCGCGGTTTCAGCATTCTCTGCGTTTTTGCACTGAGTTTCTGCTCTAGCTAATGGATGGAATAATGTTTTTATTTCAGTCTGGTAATGGGCAGTGGTATAAGATGAACGACGCATCAGTAACTGTAAGCGACATACAATCAGTGCTGAACCAACAAGCGTATTTACTGTTCTACATCCGGTAAGTTCAACCTAATGTTTAAACCAGCTCCAGATTTTTGAATAGTGGAATATTTAGAAAGGCATTTTATACACTTTTATTGACTGTAACTCTGTGACCCGTGGTCCCGGTCATTGCTCCCCTCGCCCGGTCAGCACGGCCAAGGTGAACGGGCCTCAGTTCACCTCCACCTCCGTCATCAGTCCACAGCTTTCTCCTCACATGGCAAAGGTATCACTACACCACTGCACCATGCCAGGAAATCTGACTTGGAACTGGTTGTTATTGTTCACTAGTATAATTGAGAGGGCTGTGTTTTGTTTGTTTACACTGTTAAACTCTTACTTTCTGTTCCTTATATTCAGATTTCCCATAACTGACCGCTGTTCACTTTGCAGAATAACTCTCCCATGAAGGAGGACCAAGGTGGCTCAAAGCCTGGCAGCAGTGTCCCGAAGAGCCAGCCCAGTCACTGCATTTCTTCGGCTGCCGCATCCCCGACCTCTGACCTCAGACGGCCTGTGCAGGTGAACGGCGGCGCCGCCGCTCACAATAGAGCAGCATCTCTGTCTGGTGCGCCAGGCTCTAGTGAAGGCAGACGAGCGCGTGAGGAGCGGAAGTGTGATAAAGACTCTGAGCAGCCACACCTTTCCTCCACCCTGAAGGAGCGAGGCAGATCCAGGCAGGGACATTATCGAGAGCGGGAAACCCGGAGTCGGGAGCGCTACGGGCACCGCCATCGCCATCGCCATCGTCCCAACAGAGACCACCATACTGATAAGGATCGCTCGGCCAGTCGAGAGAGGATCCCTGGAGAGCGAGAGGGAGATCGCCACCGGGACGGGCACACCCACCACCGCCGAGACCACTACCACCACCGGCGCCATCACAGCAGCAAGGACGAACGAGACCGGGATGTGGAGAATGGTCAAGGTGACTTCCCTCGCTCATTTGAGTACTATGTTGGGAAGAAAGACTCGGGACACAAGCGGGCTAAAGCACCACGCCCCGCCAGCCCTGCCCCGCGGCCCCAGGCACAAAAGCGTAGCCTGTCGGACAGGGAGGATCCATGTGAAGAGCGGCCTGTCAAAAAACATAAGAAATCCAAGAAGAAGAACAAGGACAAGCGGAGGTAAGGAGCTATTTATGTTGCATGAGAACGGCCATTGCTATACTGTGTGTGACCAGGAGGGGTCAGCAAACAGAACTGTTACTGTTGTAGAAAATCTAGCAACCATAAGCCAGAAAGTGTACTACAGTTTCCTTAAGCAAATCATTTTCAATCTGCAGGAGTTCTGAGAGGGACCCATCAGACAGGAATGGGGACAGCAGCTCCTTCCGACACAAAAAGATGAAAAAGAAGAGGAGGAGGCACAACTTGGAGGAGGAGCCTCGTATGGAGTGTCGCTCTGGCCACAGCTTAGACAAACGTAAGCGCCGCCTCAGCTCCGACCCAGACGAGTCTTCACCCAGCGCCAAGCGACCTACTACTGAGGACTATTACCAGACTCAGTAGATCGTGCTCTGATGCCACGCTCCCTCCTTCGCCTTCCTCTGGACAGACAAAAGCGATGTCCGAGCCTCTTACTCAGGATGTCGCTCCCCCCGCTGTCCCCGCCTCCTCACAGGCCCCATTCAGCCCCCGAGACGCCAGCTAAGCCAACCGACACCACGCCTCGCACCCAGATGGCCTCGGCTGAGGAGCCCATCTACTGCCACGACACCCATGTGACGAAAGGCACCACGGCGCCCCCAGAGGCCAACCACGACCTCTGCTCACAGGGGGGCGACGGGCACGTGGCTTTAGAGAGGCCCGTGGCAACCGCGGACGCCTTTGTGCCCAACGAGGATGACTGCAGGGAAGATGCGGTGGCGTCTCTGTCTGGTGCGCCAGGCTCTAGAGAAGGCAGACGAGCGCGTGAGGAGCGGAAGTGTGTGCGCCGCCTCAGCTGCGACCCAGACGGGTCTTCACCCAGCGCCAAGCGACCTACTACTGAGGACTATTACCAACTTAACGTCACTCAGGTGCATAAGGGTCAACTTTCTTTCCAAGTTTCAATTATCCATTACAAACTAGTAATGAGCAGTGGTATGAGATGAACGATGCATCAGTATCTCTAAGTGACATACGATCAGTGCTGAACCAACAGGCGTACTTACTGTTCTACATCCAGTCATTTCAATCTAATGTTTAAACCATTATATTTAGAATATTTAGAAAGGCATTTTATACACTTTTATTCCCCCCCCCCCCCAATCCATCATTTTTAGGTCAACAGATCTTAAACTGAGACTGTAACTCTGTGACCCGTGGTCCCGGTCATTGCTCCCCTCGCCCGGTCAGCACGGCCAAGGTGAACGGGCCTCAGTTCACCTCCACCTCCTTCATCGGTCCACAGCTTCCTCCTCACATGGCAAAGGTATCACCGCACCACTGCACCATGCCAGGAAATCTGACTGGGAACTGGTTGTTATTGTTCACTAGTATAATTGAGAGGGCTGTGTTTTGTTAGTTTACACTGTTAAACTCTTACTTTCTGTTCCTTATATTCAGATTTCCCATAACTGACCGCTGTTCACTTTGCAGAATAACTCTCCCATGAAGGAGGACCATGGTGGCTCAAAGCCTGGCGGCAGCAACAGCAGCAGCGTCCCGAAGAGCCGGCCCAGCCCCTGCAGTTCTTCGGCTGCCGCATCCCACCTGCGCCCGCTGCCCTCGTCCTCTTCCTCCAGCGCACCACAGTCTACCTCAGACCTCAGTTGGCCTGTGCAGGTGAACGGTGGCGCCACCGCTCACAATAGAGCAGCTTTCCTGGTTCCGTATGGCCAAGAGTCATCCGACGAGTCCGACCAGGAAGGCGGAGCCTTGGATAATGGCACAGGGAAGTCTTACCCTGGTGCCAAGGCATCCGACGGGAAAGGTGGGATGGATGGTCCCCTCTTCCACAGCTCAAGCTCCCTCACGCCCAAGACCAACGGAGAGAGGCCCGTGGCAACCGCAGACGCCTTTGTGCCCAACGATGATGACTGGGATAAAGGTGCTCTTTACTTCTGTCCCTTAACACACGGCAAGTCTATCTTGGATAAGTCTGAGGCACACCAGTTTATCTCTGGAGATAAACCAAGCTCTATTTGTTGTCATGGGACCACTAGTGGTGAATTTACTGTGGTCTGTGTTGCCTATTATCTTTTCTGTCCTCATTGTGAATTTGGTTGTGTTTGTAGATGTAAGAAAATGGTTCATGCCTGAAAAAGATTTACCGTCCACCGTAGCTCGAATGTGCTCACCATTGTTTTAAAGCGCTTCGACTTCAACGGAAGCAAAATTGCAAAGGTTTGACCACCGTACTTAATTCTGCCGCACTGTTGTACACTTTCCTTAGTCGTTGCACGTGATCTATGCCGTTGCACAACTGTTCTCTGTCCCCCTGTGCAGGACGTGAGGTATCCAGAGTATCTGGACATGCGTCCGTTCATGTCGCAGTCCCACGGAGAGCCACAGCTCTACGGCCTGTACGCTGTGCTGGTCCACTCCGGGATTAGCTGCCACGCCGGACACTACTACTGCTATGTGAAGGTTTGATGTGCTGCGCGGTTTCAGCATTCTCTGCGTTTTTGCACTGAGTTTCTGCTCTAGCTAATGGATGGAATAATGTTTTTATTTCAGTCTGGTAATGAGCAGTGGTATAAGATGAACGACGCATCAGTAACTGTAAGCGACATACAATCAGTGCTGAATCAACAAGCATATTTACTGTTCTACATCCGGTAAGTTCAACTTAATGTTTAAACCAACTCCAGATTTTTGAATAGTGGAATATTTAGAAAGGTATTTTATACACTTTTATTGACTGTAACTCTGTGACCCGTGGTCCCGGTCATTGCTCCCCTCGCCCGGTCAGCACGGCCAAGGTGAACGGGCCTCAGTTCACCTCCACCTCCTTCATCGGTCCACAGCTTCCTCCTCACATGGCAAAGGTATCACCGCACCACTGCACCATGCCAGGAAATCTGACTGGGAACTTGTTGTTATTGTTCACTAGTATAATTGAGAGGGCTGTGTTTTGTTTGTTTACACTGTTAAACTCTTACTTTCTGTTCCTGATATTCAGATTTCCCCTAACTGACCGCTGTTCACTTTGCAGAATAACTCTCCCGTGAAGGAGGACCAAGGTGGCTCAAAGCCTGGCGGCAGCAACAGCGGCAGCGTCCCGAAGAGCCAGCCCAGCCCCTGCAGTTCTTCGGCTGCCGCATCCCCGACCTCTGACCTCAGACGGCCTGTGCAGGTGAACGGTGGCGCCGCCGCTCACAATAGAGCAGCATCTCTGTCTGGTGCGCCAGGCTCTAGTGAAGGCAGACGAGCGCGTGAGGAGCGGAAGTGTGATAAAGACTCTGGGCAGCCACACCTTTCCTCCACCCTGAAGGAGCGAGGCAGATCCAGGCAGGGACATTATCGCGAGCGGGAAAACCGGAGTCGGGAGCGCTACGGGCACTGCCATCGCCATCGCCATCGTTCCAACAGAGACCACCATACTGATAAGGATCGCTCGGCCAGTCGAGAGAGGATCCCTGGAGAGCGAGAGGGAGATCGCCACCGGGACGGGCACACCCACCACCGCCGAGACCACTACCACCACCGGCGCCATCACAGCAGCAAGGACGAACGAGACCGGGATGTGGAGAATGGTCAAGGTGACTTCCCTCGCTCATTTGAGTACTATGTTGGGAAGAAAGACTCGGGACACAAGCGGACTAAAGCACCACGCCCCGCCAGCCCTGCCCCGCGGCCCCAGGCACAAAAGCGTAGCCTGTCGGACAGGGAGGATCCATGTGAAGAGCGGCCTGTCAAAAAACATAAGAAATCCAAGAAGAAGAACAAGGACAAGCGGAGGTAAGGAGCTATTTATGTTGCATGAGAACGGCCATTGCTATACTGTGTGTGACCAGGAGGGGTCAGCAAACAGAACTGTTACTGTTGTAGAAAATCTAGCAACCATAAGCCAGAAAGTGTACTACAGTTTCCTTAAGCAAATCATTTTCAATCTGCAGGAGTTCTGAGAGGGACCCATCAGACAGGAATGGGGACAGCAGCTCCTTCCGACACAAAAAGATGAAAAAGAAGAGGAGGAGGCACAACTTGGAGGAGGAGCCTCGAATGGAGTGTCGCTCTGGCCACAGCTTAGACAAACGTAAGCGCTGCCTCAGCTCCGACCCAGACGAGTCTTCACCCAGCGCCAAGCGACCTACTACTGAGGACTATTACCAGACTCAGTAGATCGTGCTCTGATGCCACGCTCCCTCCTTCGCCTTCCTCTGGACAGACAAAAGCGATGTCCGAGCCTCTTACTCAGGATATCGCTCCCCTGCTGTCCCCGCCTCCGCACAGGCCCCATTCAGCCCCCGAGACGCCAGCTAAGCCAACCGACACCACGCCTCGCACCCAGACGGCCTCGGCTGAGGAGCCCATCTACTGCCACGACACCCATGTGACGAAAGGCACCACGGCGCCCCCAGAGGCCAACCACGACCTCTGCTCACAGGGGGGCGACGGGCACGTGGCTTTAGAGAGGCCCGTGGCAACCGCGGACGCCTTTGTGCCCAACGGCGATGACTGCAGGGAAGATGCGGTGGCGTCTCTGTCTGGTGCGCCAGGCTCTAGAGAAGGCAGACGAGCGCGTGAGGAGCGGAAGTGTGTGCGCCGCCTCAGCTGCGACCCAGACGGGTCTTCACCCAGCGCCAAGCCACCTACAGTTGTGGTCAAAAGTTTACATACACTTATAAAAAACATAATGTTATGGCTGTCTTGAGTTTTCAATAAGTTCTACAACTCTTATTTTTCTGTGATAGAGTGATCGGAACACATACATGTTTGTCACAAAAAACAGTCATAAAATTTGGTTCTTTCATAAATTTATTATGGGTCTGCTGAAAATGTCACCAAATCTGCTGGGTCAAAAATATACATACAGCAACATTAGTATTTGGTTACATGTCCCTTGGCCATTTTCACGGCAACTAGGCGCTTTTGGTAGCCATCCACAAGCTCCTGGCAAGCTTCAGGTCGAATGTTTGACCACTCTTCTTGACAGAATTGGTGCAGTTCAGCTAAATGTGATGGTTTTCTTGCATGAACCTGTTTCTTTAGCACTGTCCACATGTTCTCAATGGGGTTTAAGTCAGGACTTTGGGAAGGCCATTCTAAAACCTTAATTCTAGCCTGGTTTAGCCATTCCTTTACCACTTTTGATGTGTGTTTTGGGTCATTGTCTTGTTGGAACACCCAACTGCGCCCAAGACCCAACCTTCGGGCTGATGGTTTTAAGTTTTCCTGCAGAATTTGGAGGTAATCCTCCTTCTTCATTATCCCATTTACTTTCTGCAAAGAACCAGTTCCACTGGCAGCAAAACATCCCCAGAGCATAATACTACCACCACCATGCTTGACAGTAGGCATGGTGTTCCTGGGATTAAAGGCCTCACCTTTTCTCCTCCAAACATATTGCTGGGTGTTGTGGCCAAACAGCTCAATTTTTGTTTCGTCTGACCAGAGAACTTTCCTCCAGAAGGTTTTATCTTTGTCCATGTGATCAGCAGCAAACTTCAGCCGAGTCTTAAGGTGCCTTTTCTGGAGCAAGGGCTTCTTTCTTGCACGGCAGCCTCTCAGTCCATGGCGATGTAAAACACGCTTGACTGTGGAGACTGACACCTGTGTTCCATCAGCTTCCAAATCCTTGCAGACCTGCTTCTTGGTGATTCTTGGTTGACTCTTGACCATCCTGACCAATCTCCTCTCGGCAGCATGTGATAGCTTGCGTTTTCTTCCTGATCGTGGCAGTGACACAACTGTTCCATGCACTTTGTACTTGCGTATAATTGTCTGCACAGTTGCTCTTGGGACCTGTAGCTGCTTTGAAATGGCTCCAAGTGACTTCCCTGACTTGTTCAAGTCAATAATTCGCTTTTTCAGATCCACACTGAGTTCCTTTGACTTTCCCATTGTAGCTTTTGTAGCTGAGTCTAATCACTGGGTCAAATGAGCCCTATTTAAATGGGCTCATGAGAAGTCAACAGCTGTAGTCAATCAGAATCACTTACAAGAAGTGAAGAGGCCATGACATGAAGCTAATTTGATTGACACAACTCGCTACATCACCAAAATTGACAAATTTTGTTGCTGTATGTATATTTTTGACCCAGCAGATTTGGTGACATTTTCAGCAGACCCATAATAAATTTATGAAAGAACCAAATTTTATGACTGTTTTTTGTGACAAACATGTATGTGTTCCGATCACTCTATCACAGAAAAATAAGAGTTGTAGAACTTATTGAAAACTCAAGACAGCCATAACATTATGTTTTTTACAAGTGTATGTAAACTTTTGACCACAACTGTACTACTGAGGACTAATACCAACTTAATGTCACTCAGGTGCATAAGGGTCAACTTTCTTTCCAAGTTTCAATTATCCATTACAAACTAGTAATGAGCAGTGGTATGAAAGGCATTTTATACACTTTTATCCCCCCCCCAATGCATCATTTTTAGGTCAACAGATCTTATGTAACTCTGTGACCCATGGTCCCGGTCATTGCTCCCCTCGCCCGGTCAGCACGGCCAAGGTGAACGGGCCTCAGTTCACCTCCACCTCCGTCATCGGTCCACAGCTTCCTCCTCACATGGCAAAGGTATCACCGCACCACTGCACCATGCCAGGAAATCTGACTGGGAACTGGTTGTTATTGTTCACTAGTATAATTGAGAGGGCTGTGTTTTGTTTGTTTACACTGTTAAACTCTTACTTTCTGTTCCTTATATTCAGATTTCCCATAACTGACCGCTGTTCACTTTGCAGAATAACTCTCCCATGAAGGAGGACCAAGGTGGCTCAAAGCCTGGCGGCAGCAACAGCAGCAGCGTCCCGAAGAGCCGGCCCAGCCCCTGCAGTTCTTCGGCTGCCGCATCCCACCTGCGCCCGCTGCCCTCGTCCTCTTCCTCCAGCGCACCACAGTCTACCTCAGACCTCAGTTGGCCTGTGCAGGTGAACGGTGGCGCCGCCGCTCACAATAGAGCAGCTTTCCTGGTTCCGTATGGCCAAGAGTCATCCGACGAGTCCGACCAGGAAGGCGGAGCCTTGGATAATGGCACAGGGAAGTCTTACCCTGGTGCCAAGGCATCCGACGGGAAAGGTGGGATGGATGGTCCCCTCTTCCACAGCTCAAGCTCCCTCACGCCCAAGACCAACGGTTCCAGTTGCTTCCCCGGAATTCTCCCACGAGAAAACGGATCGGGACTTGTTCACAGTGCCCAAAATGGCCACCATAAAGTCAATGGCTTCAAACCATGTGATAAGGTATAAATTGATCAGTCAAAGCTGATTAAGCGATGGTGTTTTCGGTGGGGTACCTTTTTTATCACAGTATTTTTTAAATTCTGCATATGTATGTTTTATATTACTTTAACATTTAAAGACCAAAAATGCTTTCATTTGAATATTTGCAAACAGCACATGGTTTCCTGGTTCTACTCCTGAAATGCTATAGCTGTGTAGTTCCATCAGCTTCAGTATTCAGATAATACTATTAGACAAGAGGAATTAGACAGAGGAATTGTGAACCCATTAAGTAATATAATCGGTAAACTGAAGCCATCAAATGGCCGTTAACAGCTTTTTGTTGCTTGCGTTGTTCAGGCTACAGAAATTGGAGCATCTTTATCTTCCCTGGTGAGCCCCACCAGCGGGTTGGACTCCCAGCTCAGAAAGAACGCATACAGGTACACAAGCCGCTCTGGTCATCTTTCAGATTCACTCATTCAGCGAATAGAAAGGAAACACTGCAGGTAGATGAAGTGAGTAACACTGCTGCCTTTTTCTTCTCTGTTCAGCTCCAAGCCATCGTGCTCTGATGCCACGCTCCCTCCTTCGCCTTCCTCTGGACGGACAAAAGCGATGTCCGAGCCTCTCACTCAACATGTCCCCGCTGTCCCCGCCTCCGCACAGGCCCCATTCAGCCCCCGAGACGCCAGCTAAGCCAACCGACACCACGCCTCGCACCCAGACGGCCTCGGCTGAGGAGCCCATCTACTGCTACGACACCCATGTGACGAAAGGCACCACGGCGCCCCCAGAGGCCAACCACGACCTCTGCTCACAGGGGGGCGACGGGCACGTGGCTTTAGAGAGGCCCGTGGCAACCGCGGACGCCTTTGAGCCCAACGGCGATGACTGCAGGGAAGATGCGGCAGCGTCTCTGTCTGGTGCGCCAGGCTCTAGAGAAGGCAGACGAGCGCGTGAGGAGCGGAAGTGTTAAAGACAAGACAAAAGAAATGCTTCCATATGCTCATATAACAAATAAAGTATAATAGCATGTTACCTAAGCAATAACTTGGTTTCTCAGTGCACACAAAATGTAAAGGAACACTGAAATTCAACCTGACCATTAAAAACTGTAAATGAGATTTTCTTGATAATTTACTAGATTCTATACCTTTACATGTCCATGATCTTTACACAACCAGTCCTGCTGATTTAAATGACACAATAAAGTTATGAACAAAATAATTTGTAATGGATAATTCTAGAATGGAAAACAGAAGTATGGGGTTAATGTGGGATGTGCTTAGGAGAAAACTCATCTTAAATATTAGCAGTTTCCAGTTCTAGGGATTTTGGCCGCTTGAAAAAACCAAATGGGCCCCGGTCGTTTGGGGACTGTGTCAGTCATAACTGCACTCCCTCACCTAGCATCTCTGCTTAAATGCTTGTTTAATTCTGAGACTGTGGTTTCCTATTTGTCTGAATTTTCCCATAATGCCAAAAAAATTCTACTACCACCCAAGAATTGGTAGCCTTTGTTTATCCCCCAGGGCAAATGTAGACAGATTCTGCTGTACCATTTTTCAAAAATCCACACTGAAGTCTTAATTTTGTTAGGGCTTGGAGATACATTTCTCAGAAATTGGTTATCAGTTTCTCAGAAGTCTCCCATAATGCCAAAAGAATTCCACTGCTGCATGAGAGTATGAACCCTTAACTATCATAACAGTAAGTTTTTGCATATTTCACTGTACCATTTCCTCATAAATCCATTTTAGGTTCATACTGCATTTAGGTGAATTAAAGCACTCATATCAAATAGGCTGAATCTGTGTAAATATCCTTTTGATCCTGACCAGAGTGAGCTTGTTCACTTTCACTGAAACCGTCATCAAGAACATCATCCTGTTCTTCATCCATGTTGTCAGATTTCTTCTGACAAGTGTCATGACAAACTTCTATCAGGGGACTGATACAGTTAGGTTTTTGCATCTGAGATGCAGAATCCCTCCATCACCTTATTGTGTACTGTAAGGAACCATGTAAAGCATTAAATGGGCCTGAGGCCTCAGCATCAACCCACAGTCTTTGAGAGGTCATAGGTCATAGTTGGGTCAAAGCCTGCTTCAACTGCTTCCTACTAGCATCATACTTGGGTCAAAGCTGATGAATGAAGGACAATTACATCATGACAGTTCAGCTACCAGGTGTAAGAGAGGGAGGAGCTTGAAGGTAAGAGAAAGGGACACGAATGGAGGATTCACATCCAACACTCCAAAATTAAGGTTTTATGTTGTTCTCAACGACTTTGTTATTGCATACCCTGTTGGTGTAAAAAAATAAACTGTTTTTTTCCCATCACCTGACTCCCTGTCCACTGTGTAATTTGGTTTTGTGCATGACACCTAGCTTTAAATTATCAGTCAAGCAACCAATGAGTATATTGAAGATGAGTTGTGAGTGGTGTCATATCATACATGTATTCTCTGAAAGAAGGGATTTGAGTGCCATCCTGCAACTTCTTTCCACCAACAACCCCCTTAAAAGCCAAAATAAACACATCCATTGACATGGTAAATGCCAACAGTAAAATTGTACAACCTGCCATTATGCCCATTTAGACAGCCAAGATATGGTATTTTCACCTGTTTTAAAACAAAATGGGATATCTTCAAAATGGGCTCTCATCCACCTAGTGTCTGGTACCTGAAAAAGGTCATATGCCTTCCACAAAAATTGATTAGTGCTGTGGTACATCCTGAGAAGCCAGAAATGTGCTGATCAACTTCACACAACTATAGCTGCTGGGAATCAGTGCCGGAGTGGCTAATCGGGAGATTCGGGAGGATTCCCGATGGGCCGGCTCATGTCAATCTCTAGTTTGGGCCGATTAGGAGGGAAAAATAATTTTGGGCCGGATTTGGGCATGAAACTCCCGGGCTGAAAAAGTGGCCCACTCCGGCCCTGCTGGGAATTGTGGTTGGAAACAAGGAGAGTAAAAAGGTTTTGATATTAGCAAAAAGCTTGTGATGTTTGGTTATAATTTGAAAGAACAAAATCATCTAAACAGATTTGTAAGGTGTGGTGATTACTCCCGTAAGCATACCTTTAGCTGAAATGGGAGTTCAACTGATTACATGTAATTTTTATTTTCACCACTGGGTGCAACTGACAGCAAGGAATTAGCCACAGATAAAACAAGATAACCACATTCAGTACATTAGTATATTAGCACATTAGTACACTAAAACCAGGGCTTAATTTGAGCCGGATCCTGCCGGAACAGGATCCGGGAACTCTTTCATTTTGAAGGGTGCGTTCCGGGAACTGTCTGCCTCGATCCGGTAACTTTCAAGCCTACTAATTATAAGTTATGAAGAAATCTGTCTGTGTTAAACCAATTAATTGAACAAATAATTCTATAAAATACATTTTTTAAACACAAGAGCCACATTCAGGCTTCCTAAATCACATAAGAGCCCTCCTTTTTAGCGATGCCTTTAGGCGTCTCCCCTATAAAGCTAGTTATACTTTAGCGAGTGACCGTAGCGCGCGACTCCGCACACATCGCGCGAACCTCCGGAGGAGGAGGAGGCGTTTATACTTGCCGCGTCACATTATTTAGTGTGCTAGTTAGTAGTATAAAGAAACACCCCTCAAAAACAGGGGAAGGAATATTTACCTGACAAATTTTAATGTTGCTTTGTGTTTCAGATTTGTAAATTGCTGGAATTTAGGCTAAAGTACTTGAAAATGCACTTAAATGCACTTCTGCACTTAAAACACTTATAAAACACACGTAAATCATTTAAAAGTCATTTATATATACGAATTGGCTTGCTATTTTGACATTTGTGTGCCTAAGCGTTGTGTTTTGTGTGCGTGCCGGTGACATTGTTGGCATCAGTGACCCCTTGTCTCATGCCGCTGTTTGCGTTCTGGCATCGTTTGATTTACAAATTAAGCACTGACTTAACGTTTTAAACGTTTTATCACGACAAGAGCTACGCGATACTGCTCTAAAACACAGTGCTCTGATAAAGAAGATAAATGGAATGTATGGAAGCCCATTTCCGCCACGTAAAATAAAAAAAAAATTGCTATCTCATTATTTTGAGATACTAAGTCATTATATACTATAGTATCTCAAAATAATGACTTAGTATCTCGAAATAATGAGATAGCAATTTACTTAATAATGAGAAAAAAAAATATGTGCTGTTTTTTTTTTTTTTTACTTTAGGTGGTGGGAATGGGCTTCCATATAAATGTCTGTATTGTAAAGACGACATTTTACCCTGATGCTTTTGTCGGCATTTTTCAGGTGCCCTGGATGCTGCTGCTGAAAAAATCAGAGAATTGGAGGTCAAGGTCAGAGAATTAGAATCTCAGCTCAGGGGCCTGCAAATCAACAGATTTTGTGCAACTGATGAGAAGTTCAGATTCTACACCCGTTTTCCATCAGAGAAGGTATTTTTGATCTTTTGGGAGTCGGTTGCTCCCTCAGCATCCAGGTTGGTGTACTGGAGTAAAGCACAGAGGAACGAGGGTGTGATGGAAATTGAGAAACCAAGTCCAAGTCAAAGACTGGCACAACAAGACTGGAAATAACAAGACAGTCTGGAATTCTCAGCCTACTGGAACCAGGAGATGCATGCATGGCAGACAAGGGCTTTGTCATTGACCAGATGCTGTCTGATGTTGGTGCAACACTCATCATCCCCCCCTTCAAGAAATCCACCTGCTTCAGCAAGGAGGACACGGAGAAAACACAAGCCATAGCTCGTCTCTGAATCCTGGTGGAGAGAGCTATCAGAAGAGTCAAAGAATACCACATCTGGCACACAACCATTCCTCTTACCCTTTCAGGCTCAGTGAATCTGCTGTGGACTACCGGTTGTTGTAATGACCAACTACCAAGGTCCCTTAGATTTAAACAGTGATGTACCTGTCTAAATTATTCTTGTAACACTGGAAGAAACAAAGATACAAAATTATTTATAGTTCTATTCATGTTTAATGATGGAATGAAGGTTTTTTGTTTATATTATGTTTTTTTTTTTTGTTACAGACCTGTAACAACTTCTTTAAGAGGCTTCTCTGTCCTCCACTCATTACCTGTATTAAGGGCACCAGGATGATGTTTCCTCTTGTGAGTCTTGGTTCCTCCCAAGGTTTCTTCCTATAGTTTTTGAAGGAGATTTTCCTTGACCACTGTTGCCTTTGGCTTGCTCACCAGGGTTTTTTTTTTGTTGTTGATGATTCTGGACTTCTATAAGGGTGCTTTGTGTAAAAACCACTATATAAATACATTTCATTTGATGATTAATGTTTATTAAATGTTCCTTTTCTACACAATGTTTGCATATTTCATTAATTAAGGTAACAGGCTGGTAATATAAATACAGATTTAATACATCAGGGTATATACAGAGATTCTTAAGTTGAATTTAATACCTTTTTAATACCTACAAAATATTTTTTAATACCAGCATGACTTAAAGCGGCGACTGAAGTGGCCTCTCGGTTGTTGCTAACCACTGGCCTAAACCAGTCTTTAAACAGGCATGAAAATGGGTCAGTGTCAGTCCTGCCTCCCTCCTGTCGGTCATGTCTTCTGTTTGTCTTTTATTTTGAAATTTCTTAGTTGTGTCTGTCTTCACTCCCCTGCCCCCTCGTTATTGCTTTCTGCTGTGTCTTGTTGAGTCCCTTGGTCGGTTAGTGTATTTAAGTCTTGTGTTTAATCTCTTGTTTGTATGCGATTTGGTATCTTGGTCTTTTGTGTCTGTAATACTAGTCTGTATGTACTCCTTGTATTTTGTGTGACTTTGGTTTCTCTAGGGGTATTGCTTGTTGATGTCTTTGCTTTTATTTAGCCTTGTCCACCCAGCTATTCCTGTTAGTGTTGTTTGGTTCATAAGTTAGGTGTTTGATTATTCTTGGGGTATGTTTTGTGTGCTTTGTGTATATGTATCAGTTTTGTCATTAAATTCATTGTTCAGTCCGCACTTGCGTTCAGCCCTCTCTCCTAGTTGTTACCGAATAACCGACCTACAATGAACGCAGCGGACAGTGGAGTGAGGCATGTTGCTTGCTTGCCTCCTCCCAAAGATGATGAGGACTTTCAGGTACAGCTGGACTATTTGCAGTCATGTTTCATTTTGGACACTGCAGGTAAACCTGTTGCAATGCCCTCTTTAACTGACTCCCCAGACATGTACGATGGAGAGGAGCGTAATGCTGATGCCTTTGTTCTACAATGTAGCCTGTATTTTCAGTTCCTGACATGCCCTATGCCACCGGAAAAGGCTCTGGTGCTCTTTATGAGGGCAAGACTACAGGGAAAGGCGCTTCAGTGGGCAAACCTCATCCTTGCGCACCGGACGGAGGAAGCCTGGACTGTGGAGGGGTTTTTCAAACTCTTACAGGCTAGGTTCTCCGGTGTTGCCCCCCAGCCCTACAGCATGTCTGAGACTGTAGGTGCTACTACACCTCTTCCTGGAGTGGTCTTCTCCACCAGTATGGTGGATTTTCCTAAGACTTTTTTTGGGGGGGTGCTATGAGCCTATGCGTCGGGCCCTCATGTCTCATCAGACCGACCCCATTGGCAATGTGGGGAGGAAGAGGGGACTGAGGGGCGGCGCAAGGGCATGTCCATGTTCCTCCCCAGATGCTCCAGCGGCCTCGGCGCCTCCTAACCCGCAGACAGACATACATTTGCTATCAAATCAAAGCCCATCCTATCCTCTAAAATATTAATATAAACTGATTCCACTGTAGGCAAGGTAGTTAATCACTGTATGTATAGTGACATAGAACATTTGTGGAATTACGGTAAATTGCAAATAAACAAAATACAACATGACTGTTGTCCACAAACTTTAAATAAATTATGCATGCAATGTATGGATTATATTCAGATATAACCAAAAAACTTCTCTCTGCCTCAGAGGATGAAACATGGACTACTAAAAGCAACCAGAGCTTCCACTTGCCCAAATAATCCATGTACCTCTGAAGGCAAAGCATGAATGATCTCTGCAGCTTCTGCACTGTTACTGTATCTTTGTACCAGTACTCTCCTAATAAGGTGATACATAATATTTAAAATAATATAACAGGTTTGATTATTATTATTTACTTAAACTATTTCCGCTCTTTAAAAAAAAAACTCAGGAGTGTTGTGTCCTGTGGTTTTATTTGTTTCTTTGGTGGCATGCTGAAATGAAATGACAAAAAATGTATGTTAAGGTTTCCTGACTAGACAAGACTAACGTTAATGTTGGACAGTCCGTGTCCCAAACAGCACACTCTGGAACATTACATACTGCACTACTGAAAACACTTCAAACCATGGTGTCCTTTTATTTATTCGTTTATTTGTTTTATTCATTATATTTTATTTTTTACACATTCAGTGTAGTAGCAGTTTTGGACGTGGCCAGAGAGTAATGTAACTTTATGTTTCAGGGAGCTTTCTGACAAGTTTTAATATAAACGTTAGCTAACCCAAACCCTCCTAGTCTGGTACCATAACAGCACATTGCAATAAAGCTATTTTATGGTCATATGGTTGGCTATTCATTGCTCTTATCACTGACCTCGCATTTAACTGTGCGTTCACACCGAAAGCGATAAAATCGCTCTCCGTCGCCGAGTCGCCAGCATCGCATCGCGTGGGGGCGTGTCCAACAAACATCACGCCGGCATGCAGCACGTGACAGATATGCAAATCACATTTTTAAAGCAGGACGCAGTATTTATGTTAATCTATTGATTACAGGACACACGATTATAAAGGAGTGCGTGTATAAAACATAGTGTGTGTATAAAATACATATAGTATATAAACCTAAAATGTTTATGTTTTTTTTTTTTACTTTTTACCCCAGACCCAAAAATCAAACAGGAATTTAAAAAATCATAACCAATAATCGGGTATACGCTAATGTATTGCAGATGTTTTTTAACAAATGAACAGTATTGAACGAGGGTGTGATGGAAATTGAGAAACCAAGTCCAAACCAAAGACTGGCACTTGTGGATGAATTGTTCATGTACTGCTGCTGTGTTGCAGTTGGCCTGAAAGAGAAGGTTCTTGCAGACATCTTTGGGGTCAGCACAACAACTGTAAGCAGAGTTCTCATCACATGGGCCAACTATTTATACCTGGTCTTGGGGTCAGTGCCAACCTGGATGTAAAGGGAACAGGTCCAAGCAACCATGCCAGAGAAGTTTAAACAGTACTGTTCAAACGTTAAGAGTGATCCTGGACTGTACAGAAATCAGATGCAAAACTCCATCATCGCTTACACTCCAGTCTGAAACATTTTCAGTGTACAAGAATCACACAACTTTTAGAGCACTGATAGGTGTTGCCCTATGTGGTGTAATCACCTTTGTTTCAAAGCTCTTCACAGGGGCAGTGTCTGACAAAGAAATAACAAGACAGTCTGGAATTCTCAGCCTACTGGAACCAGGAGACAAGGGCAGACAAGGGCTTTATCATTGACCAGATGCTGTCTGATGTTGGTGCAACACTCATCATCCCCCCCTTCAAGAAATCCACCTGCTTCAGCAAGGAGGACACGGAGAAAACACAAGCCATAGCTCGTCTCTGAATCCTGGTGGAGAGAGCTATCAGAAGAGTCAAAGAATACCACATCTGGGACACAACCATTCCTCTTACCCTTTCAGGCTCAGTGAATCTGCTGTGGACTACCGGTTGTTGTAATGACCAACTACCAAGGTCCCTTAGATTTAAACAGTGATGTACCTGTCTAAATTATTCTTCTAACACTGGAAGAAACAAAGATACAAAATTATTTATAGTTCTATTCATGTTTAATGATGGAATGAAGGTTTTTTGTTTATATTATGTTTTTTTTTTTTTTGTTACAGACCTGTAACAACTTCTTTAAGAGGCTTCTCTGTCCTCCACTCATTACCTGTATTAAGGGCACCAGGATGATGTTTCCTCTTGTGAGTCTTGGTTCCTCCCAAGGTTTCTTCCTATAGTTTTTGAAGGAGATTTTCCTTGACCACTGTTGCCTTTGGCTTGCTCACCAGGGTTTTTTTTTTTGTTGTTGATGATTCTGGACTTCTATAAGGGTGCTTTGTGTAAAAACCACTATATAAATACATTTCATTTGATGATTAATGTTTATTAAATGTTCCTTTTCTACACAATGTTTGCATATTTCATTAATTAAGGTAACAGGCTGGTAATATAAATACAGATTTAATACATCAGGGTATATACAAAGATTCTTAAGTTGAATTTAATACCTTTTTAATACCTACAAAATATTTTTTAATACCAGCATGACTTAAAGCGGCGACTGAAGTGGCCTCTCGGTTGTTACTAACCACTGGCCTAAACCAGTCTTTAAACAGGCATGAAAATGGGTCAGTGTCAGTCCTGCCTCCCTCCTGTCGGTCATGTCTTCTGTTTGTCTTTTATTTTGAAATTTCCTAGTTGTGTCTGTCTTCACTCCCCTGCCCCCTCGTTATTGCTTTCTGCTGTGTCTTGTTGAGTCCCTTGGTTGGTTAGTGTATTTAAGTCTTGTGTTTAATCTCTTGTTTGTATGCGATTTGGTATCTTGGTCTTTTGTGTCTGTAATACTAGTCTGTATGTACTCCTTGTATTTTGTGTGACTTTGGTTTCTCTAGTGATTTTGCTTGTTGATGTCTTTGCTTTTATTTAGCCTTGTTCACCCAGCTATTTCTGTTAGTGTTGTTTGGTTCATAAGTTAGGTGTTTGATTATTCTTGGGGTATGTTTTGTGTGCTTTGTGTATATGTATCAGTTTTGTCATTAAATTCATTGTTCAGTCCGCACTTGCGTTCAGCCCTCTCTCCTAGTTGTTACAGAATAACCGACCTACAATGAACGCAGCGGACAGTGGAGTGAGGCATGTTGCTTGCTTGCCTCCTCCCAAAGATGATGAGGACTTTCAGGTACAGCTGGACTATTTGCAGTCATGTTTCATTTTGGACACTGCAGGTAAACCTGTTGCAATGCCCTCTTTAACTGACTCCCCAGACATGTACGATGGAGAGGAGCGTAATGCTGATGCCTTTGTTCTACAATGTAGCCTGTATTTTCAGTTCCTGACATGCCCTATGCCACCGGAAAAGGCTCTGGTGCTCTTTATGAGGGCAAGACTACAGGGAAAGGCGCTTCAGTGGGCAAACCTCATCCTTGCGCACCGGACGGGGGAAGCCTGGACTGTGGAGGGGTTTTTCAAACTCTTACAGGCTAGGTTCTCCGGTGTTGCCCCCCAGCCCTACAGCATGTCTGAGACTGTAGGTGCTACTACACCTCTTCCTGGAGTGGTCTTCTCCACCAGTATGGTGGATTTTCCTAAGACTTTTTTGGGGGGGGTGCTATGAGCCTATGCGTCGGGCCCTCATGTCTCATCAGACCGACCCCATTGGCAATGTGGGGAGGAAGAGGGGACTGAGGGGCGGCGCAAGGGCATGTCCATGTTCCTCCCCAGATGCTCCAGCGGCCTCGGCGCCTCCTAACCCGCAGACAGACATACATTTGCTATCAAATCAAAGCCCACCCTATCCTCTAAAATATTAATATAAACTGATTCCACTGTAGGTAAGGTAGTTAATCACTGTATGTATAGTGACATAGAACATTTGTGGAATTACGGTAAATTGCAAATAATAAACAAAATACAACATGACTGTTGTCCACAAACTTTAAATAAATTATGCATGCAATGTATGGATTATATTCAGATATAACCAAAAAACTTCTCTCTGCCTCAGAGGATGAAACATGGACTACTAAAAGCAACCAGAGCTTCCACTTGCCCAAATAATCCATGTACCTCTGAAGGCAAAGCATGAATGATCTCTGCAGCTTCTGCACTGTTACTGTATCTTTGTACCAGTACTCTCCTAATAAGGTGATACATAATATTTAAAATAATATAACAGGTTTGATTATTATTATTTACTTAAACTATTTCCGCTCTTAAAAAAAAAAAACTCAGGAGTGTTGTGTCCTGTGGTTTTATTTGTTTCTTTGGTGGCATGCTGAAATGAAATGACAAAAAATGTATGTTAAGGTTTCCTGACTAGACAAGACTAACGTTAATGTTGGACAGTCCGTGTCCCAAACAGCACACTCTGGAACATTACATACTGCACTACTGAAAACACTTCAAACCATGGTGTCCTTTTATTTATTCGTTTATTTGTTTTATTCATTATATTTTATTTTTTACACATTCAGTGTAGTAGCAGTTTTGGACGTGGCCAGAGAGTAATGTAACTTTATGTTTCAGGGAGCTTTCTGACAAGTTTTAATATAAACGTTAGCTAACCCAAACCCTCCTAGTCTGGTACCATAACAGCACATTGCAATAAAGCTATTTTATGGTCATATGGTTGGCTATTCATTGCTCTTATCACTGACCTCGCGTTTAACACGGGCGCAAACTACCCGCCGCTCCAGCGAGGCGAGAGCTCGGGTCAGTGACATTGACTGTATATATAATGGACGGTACGTCACCGTTGACTCCCATTGTGAGTTTTTGAAGCCACCAAGATGGCCACAAGGACGCTGCCATCTTGAAAATTGCAGCCAGAGCATGCGCATTAGAACCGGTAGGCAGGACAGTATCTCCGCCAGAGACCTATCTCCGCTCCGACATTTGTTAGGATACGCCCACCAGTATAGACACTTTTGACGTTTTACAAAATAAACAAAGGTAAAAGGTTTTAATATTGCTGTCGAGAGTTTTGCTGTCGAGAGTTTCGCGTTCACGTTTGAGCGTCTGGTATTAGATGTCAACCAACGCAGCTATTAACTGTCAATCACCTTATCGCCACACCCCTTTAAGTAACACTTAATAACTTCTATAAAATCTGTTTATCATAGAGAAAAACACTGGAAGAGATACTAACGCAATGGGGTCTTACAGAATTGACAAAATATAATTGCTCAAAAAACTTATTTTACGTGTAATAAAAATTCAAAGTTTGTCGTCCGGCCCGTTCACCAACATGGGAATGGGCGGGGTTAAAAGTTGTACTGCAGCCAGCCACTAGAGGGCAGCTGACTCACGTTTTAAACGTTTCATCACGACAAGAGCTACACAATACTGCTCTAAAACACAGTGCTCTGATAAAGAAGATAAATGGAATGTATGGAAGCCCATTTCCGCCACCTAAAATAAAAAATAAAAATTGCTATCTCATTATTTTGAGATACTAAGTCATTATATACTATAGTATCTCAAAATAATGACTTAGTATCTCGAAATAATGAGATAGCAATTTACTTAATAATGAGAAAAAAATATATGTGCTGTTTTTTTTTACTTTAGGTGGTGGGAATGGGCTTCCATATAAATGTCTGTATTGTAAAGACGACATTTTACCCTGATGCTTTTGTCGGCATTTTTCAGGTGCCCTGGATGCTGCTGCTGAAAAAATCAGAGAATTGGAGGCCAAGGTCAGAGAATTAGAATCTCAGCTCAGGGGCCTGCAAATCAACAGATTTTGTGCAACTGATGAGAAGTTCAGATTCTACACCCGTTTTCCATCAGAGAAGGTATTTTTGATCTTTTGGGAGTCGGTTGCTCCCTCAGCATCCAGGTTGGTGTACTGGAGTAAAGCACAGAGGAACGAGGGTGTGATGGAAATTGAGAAACCAAGTCCAAACCAAAGACTGGCACTTGTGGATGAATTGTTCATGTACTGCTGCCGTGTTGCAGTTGGCCTGAAAGAGAAGGTTCTTGCAGACATCTTTGGGGTCAGCACAACAACTGTAAGCAGAGTTCTCATCACATGGGCCAACTATTTATACCTGGTCTTGGTTTCAGTGCCAACCTGGATGTAAAGGGAACAGGTCCAAGCAACCATGCCAGAGAAGTTTAAACAGTACTGTTCAAACGTTAGAGTGATCCTGGACTGTACAGAAATCAGATGCAAAACTCCATCATCGCTTACACTCCAGTCTGAAACATTTTCAGTGTACAAGAATCACACAACTTTTAGAGCACTGATAGGTGTTGCCCTATGTGGTGTAATCACCTTTGTTTCAAAGCTCTTCACAGGGGCAGTGTCTGACAAAGAAATAACAAGACAGTCTGGAATTCTCAGCCTACTGGAACCAGGAGACAAGGGCAGACAAGGGCTTTATCATTGACCAGATGCTGTCTGATGTTGGTGCAACACTCATCATCCCCCCCTTCAAGAAATCCACCTGCTTCAGCAAGGAGGACACGGAGAAAACACAAGCCATAGCTCGTCTCTGAATCCTGGTGGAGAGAGCTATCAGAAGAGTCAAAGAATACCACATCTGGGACACAACCATTCCTCTTACCCTTTCAGGCTCAGTGAATCTGCTGTGGACTACCGGTTGTTGTAATGACCAACTACCAAGGTCCCTTAGATTTAAACAGTGATGTACCTGTCTAAATTATTCTTCTAACACTGGAAGAAACAAAGATACAAAATTATTTATAGTTCTATTCATGTTTAATGATGGAATGAAGGTTTTTTGTTTATATTATGTTTTTTTTTTTGTTACAGACCTGTAACAACTTCTTTAAGAGGCTTCTCTGTCCTCCACTCATTACCTGTATTAATGGCACCAGGATGATGTTTCCTCTTGTGAGTCTTGGTTCCTCCCAAGGTTTCTTCCTATAGTTTTTGAAGGAGATTTTCCTTGACCACTGTTGCCTTTGGCTTGCTCACCAGAATTTTTTTTGTTGTTGATGATTCTGGACTTCTATAAGGGTGCTTTGTGTAAAAACCACTATATAAATACATTTCATTTGATGATTAATGTTTATTAAATGTTCCTTTTCTACACAATGTTTGCATATTTCATTAATTAAGGTAACAGGCTGGTAATATAAATACAGATTTAATACATATTAGCATGGGGGCATAAAGCACAACTTCTAGGTTACTCCAGGACTAGGGTAGGGAACCACTGCACAAAAACATTGAGTATACAGTGGTACCTCGAGATACGAGTTTAATCCGTTCCAGACCCGTGCTCGTATCTCGAACTGCTCGGTTCTGGAAGCAATTTAACAATGTAAAGTATTGTAATTGGTTCCGGTCCTTAAAAAAGTCACAAAACTAGCGTAAATGTGGGGAAAAAAGACATGTTCTTTATTAATAAAGGCACACGCAACATGTATAATTAAACAATAAAATAAATGTAGGAGAAATAGTTATTACAGTACAGTAGTATCAATAAACATGGTACAGTACAGTAAGTACGTACTGTAATCCTTAAATGGCGCTGCGGGGGGTGGGGGGAGTGGGGGGTGTTGTACGAGTCTACTTCACCATACCACACATATGCTTAACAATAGAAACACTTTCACAGTCTAAACGAGACAGGCGAATTAAAGCTGAGAAGACAAAAGGGAGGGGGGAGGGAGTACGGGGGGTGAGGAACCTGATCGATGCACCGGACACACGTACGTACATGCTGAACAATAGAAATTAACAGAGAACATGTTTCAACTGTAAAAAATCTTTTTTTCCATATAGTACTGTACTGCCACCTAGTGGTTCATGCTCGTATCTCGAGCGTGCACTCGGGTGTCGAACAGAAATTTTGCTCGTCTCGGTGCTCGCATCTTGGATCGCTCGTATATAGAGCAGCTCGTATCTCGAGGTACCACTGTACTGGCAGGCAAAATAAAGTCACAATAACAAAAACAATGAATTATGTACAAGAATGTTACATAAAAATGTAGGATATGAGCCCCTTTAATACTAAAATGCTGGCCCATCACTGCACATTCAGATAGGTTTCCATATAGGTGTTGAAAAAGAAAAGGTCAAGTTTCATCTTCATTTCCCTGAGCACAGAGTCATCTCGCCAAACTCTCAACTGTGAGGTCGCTTTTGGTAGATGTGATAAAATCACACCAGAGCAAACCAGTTACTACCAACTGGCCTTGAACCTGCCAAAAGTACTTGTGGTTCCTTTTCAGTTTGGCCTGACCATTGATGAACCTGATGTGTGTGGCGTCCGATATACAGTCAATGTTTGGGCATTTGACTTCAGCAAGCCCAAAGGGAAGATGTGCAGAAGGATCATATACCTTAGCATCAGGGCTGGTACCAAGGTAAGGTGCATCAGGATGTATTAAAAATCCAGACAGTAACACATCTACATTACACAGGTCACTATACTGCTGCAAGACCTCTGGCTCTAGGTCAATACCCCTCTTCATGGCTGACGTCTGCCGCACCCCCTTTAGGATCCTGACTGCTAAAGCCTGACTAGATGACTCCCCCTGAACATTGCAAACTTCCCCAAATCTGCTGGAGGTCAATCGTGGCTGACGCACTTGCTTCCACAGTGGATTTTCTGACAGGCCCCTTGTGTTCTTCTCAATGATGCTGGATAACTCACTAGTGATCTCTAAACTCTCTAAATGGTAAAAGTGATGGTAATTTGGAACAAAATGAAGATGTTGTTCCAAATTTTAGCCATGTACTGGAAGCTGTGGGAATAAGGGGGCATTACCATGCTTACTGATTTCTTGTGTTACCACTGGTGGACACTGATATGACTTTAGTGGACTCAAAATTTGGACCTGTCCCACATGGTTCAGTTCTCTCATATCAGATAAGCCGCACAAGACCTTGCAAATTCCTGGTTGTGGTCTAAGGTCTCTTTTTTTTTTGAGTAAATCTTTTTATTGTCAGTTTTAATTTTAACACTGAACATAGGGGAGCAGAGTACATATATTACAGAGATTTCCATTGCACAGGTTCATAAGACAACACATACACATTCATCTCACAGAGTGAGTGAACTAATAAGAGAGAGGAGAATAAAATAAAAAATAAAATAAAATAAAAGAACACCCCAACCCCTCCTTACATAGACATAGTCCCTAGGCGCTAAGCAAGGAGCTCGTCACTCCATATCTTACTCTGTATCAGGCTTTTACACGATTCTGAACAACAACAGCATATCAGGCCTTGAAGACAGGGAGAGAGGTCATATCGTTATTCTGGAATTGCTGTAAGTAAAAGCTTTTCCATAAAAGCAAAAAAAGGCTTCCATGATCTTTCAAATTTGGAGAGAGAACCGTTCAGAGTGCATCGAATTCGTTCCAGAGTACAATACAGAAGGACATCTCTGATCCACTCGGGATATGTGGGTGGAGCAGGGAGCTTCCATTTTAATAAAATTAGACGTCTTGCTAATAAGGTCACAAAGGCCACAAAATCAGAGCGATATTTTGGCAAGAACAGTTCAGGTGGTGTAACACCGAATACGGCTGTGACAGGGTTAGGATCAAACTGTAGCTCCAAAACCTCTGATAGTGTTGAAAAGATTTCAGTCCAGAATGTGAACAGTGATGGGCACTGCCAGAGCATGTGTATTAGGGAGGCGGGACTTTGGTGGCAGCGATCACATTTTGGGTCCACATCTGGGTAAATTTTGTTAAGTCTAACTTTAGTCCAATATACCCGATGAAAGACTTTACATTGGATCATTCCATGTCTGGCACAATAGGATGATGAATGGATCCTATACAATATTTGCTGCCAGTCATCATCGGGCAGGGGCACACCTAGATCCTTCTCCCATTGTTCTTTAAGATTCAGTAAGGGTGTAGTTTGGACCGAGCTAATTAAGTTGTATAGATGAGAAATAATTTTCTTAAATGTAGTTTGCGGTCTTAAAAACTCATCGAATGGTGTAGACTGTGGAGTTAGTGGAAACTGGGGGTTCATTGAGTTAGCAAAACTGCGCACTTGAAGGTAACGGAAGAAATCGGTCTAAGGTCTCTTAACAGGGCTCCAGCTGATAAAACTGCTGGGTCAGGAAGGGGTCCTAAAAAACAAAAACTATCAGTCCTACCAACCGCTAAAAAGGCGTGGGCGATGTTAAAACAACAGAACATGAGAGGGAGTGTGTTATTTCGAATATCATCATCACAGACGTGATGTTATTCGCGATAACACATGCCCTCAAGTGTTCTATTGCTTTCATACAACAATTTTTACAAAATAAAGAGGATAAATCAAAGAAGCCCTGAATTTCATATTGAATATGCTTTAATATTGACAATATCTTCCACCAAAAACTAGTTCCACATGTATAACGAGTGCTGTCTCTCGTTATAAAGTATTGTCAATATTAAGACATATTCAGTATGACATTTAGGGCTTCTATGACTTATTTTCTTTCTTTATTTTGTAAAAACTGTTGTATAAAAGCAACTCTCGAGGTTGTGTGTTATGTTATCATGAATAACACAGTCCCTCTCTATTGCTTAATTATACCAAATTATATTATTAAAATACTCACCTGGGTATGCTCGATAGAATGTAGACTTAACACAGCTTCGTCCTGGTGCCTTTGGCTTCCGTACCACAAGTTCATCTATGGGTTCTGGACGAATCCCCTTTAACAAATGCAGAAACAGTCACCAGAAGAGTTACCAGTTAATTAAAACACCTGCCCTGTAGCTACCTTCACTGGCCATTTTATCAGGTCAATACATCACAGTGACCTTAAGTGTACAATTACTGTCTGCAGAGCCGCAGCTGATCTGCAAAATACCCCCTCTGTACCACATTCACAGCAGTGACACTGACATTGTTTGGTATATCAGACATAACAGTCCCATGCAAGTATGGGAATGTCATATATAGTATAAGTATATAGCATGGGGCGTACACGGGCACTAATATACTGTGAAGACCAACTGCTTGACTGCAGGATGCAACTGTTTACCAACAATTTGAACCTGCAAACTTTAAACTATCAAACTGGTTCAGACATCTTACCTGGTTCCTTGGTCTGTGCCATGTTTGAAGGACACTAGTGCATGATAGTGGTGGTGGCACTGTTTTTGCCCCCATTGTGCTGTAGTGTGCAGCTTGAAAAAGCAGTGCAACCAAATGGTTACACAAAGCCGAAGCTGTTTAACACCACAGGCTTCATAACTGCTTGCAGTACAACCTTGAAAGAAAGAACAACAACATTAGAATAAAAGATGCAGATGTTACACTATAAGAATACACTCACTCATAAGGAATGGTTAAGTTAAAAAAATCTAATTCTCACAATTTTCCACTTAAGTGTAGCAGATTGGCAAAAACATTTTCCCCTATTTCAGTGAAAAAAATGGAGCCGCAAAGCTTAAAAGACTTTGAATCACTGGATGCCAATTATCACCCAAACCGTTTCCATAACTACAAGCCCAAAACTTACCACTAAAACAGCATACAAGATCTGTAGGGAGTTCAGACTAGTCGATATGATTCAAGACATAGAACTTAAGGATTCAGGTGACTCTTGACTTTCAGTAATTAATAGCCACATTAGTATTGCAGCTTCAGTTTAAAACTAAAGCAAAATTTGGAAACCCAACATGTATTGGCTGATCAATGTAACTGAAAGGAACAAATTATAAACTTTAAACTGTCCAAAACTGCACCCTATTCACTACATAGTTTTGAGATTTGTTTTTTTTGTGTGCCTGAAATTAAACTGAGGAACAGTTTAAATCCTACCATGCACTGCATTAGACTTAGGTGTCCAATGATGTGGCAATCCTTACAGCAGTCCTGAGGACCCCACAGCATTAACATTTCTGCATTTGCCCTCATTTAGTGAACCTGATTCTACTCATTTGTGATATACAAAGAGTTGCCAGTTTATTAGAACACTTGCCCTGTAGCTACCTTCACTGGTCACGTTATCAGGTGTGTAAGAAGAAATAAAATATAATGCACTAGAGGGCACCGGCTAATGCATGTGGATGTTTCTAAGGAATACGGAGTAGGGCATCGTTTCGGACTCCTGAACATTGAGAAACCTGTAGTGTATGGGGCTCCTCGTTTTTTCTCATCGACCGGTAACACCTTGCCTGCACCACTACTTCCTCATTCACTATATCTGACACTGCATTTGAAAGGGGGAGAGTTAGCTTGATTAGCTTACTGACAACTTCACCTGTGGAGAGCTAAAGGCTTGTTACAGACACATCTTGACATTCTCATTTAAAACTGAAAATATGCTGTACTACTTTGTTACATTAACGTTAGATAAATAGCCCTCCGTTAACAGCTACTTGCTATAATTACCACTAGTTAACAGGTTTGTTAGCTACTAGCTAGTACAGAGTAGGCTAACTTAGTTAGCTAACTAAGGTTTGCAAGTCACTTACCTTGGGCGCCCAATGGAGAATGGGTTCTTCCTGGAGTTTTTCCTTGCCATGGTCATTTTTTACGGGGTATATACAGAATATTAAGACAACATGAGGGTTAAGAGAAAACCCTCAACAAACATAAGCTACCATAAACGCATACAATTTTGTACACATGAAAAGCTTGTATTAATATACAGAATCCACTGCCATTTTGTTATGAACCATTCATTTTAAAGATGGCTGCAGACTTGGCAAAGACTAGAGTAAACTAATTGAAGACAGGAACATGACACAGATGAAACATGACAAACGAGGGGCTGAACAGGCATGGAACAGGTAAACAATACAAGGAAGGGGAACACTGAGGGTGAGAAGTGTCTCACCCCGCGGAGTGCTCTGACCCAAATGGGCAGCCAGGACAGGAAACTGGTTGGGGCAAGGGAACAGGATTGAGGAGTAGAGCAAACGTGGGGGGTCTGGTTGAGACATAGGAATGAGCCTGGGGGAGACAGAGCGGATAACGGAGGAAGACAGATGGAAGTCAAGAAGAGAGCGGTCTGGGAGTAGGGGAAGAGGTTAACACAATGGTAAGACAAACATGCACAGGGACCAGATGGACAGCTGCATGGCTGGACGAGTGCAGGCCCCAGGCGGGCCTCTGGAACGGGTGCAGGCCCCAGGCGGGCCTCTGGAACGGGTGCAGGCCCCAGGCGGGCCTCTGGAACAGGTCTCGCTGTGGCAGATGATACGGTGTAATAGGGCAGCGCTGTAGCTGACAAGATGGTGTCCGGGGGGGGGGGGGGGGGGGGTTGTTTTCAAACAGCATCTGTATACTTCTCTGTATATTTGATAAGTGTTTACTGTTTTCGTTTTTGTACACACACACACACACACACACACATACATATATATATATATATATTGAATTGCAGTACCTTTTTAAATTTTGTTTTTATTTCTTACATTACCAGCATTAACTCCTTGTCAATGTGAAAACTGTTATTATTTGGCTTCCCTCTTAGGTATGTTACAGTACTCTATAAAATGTGCACATAATGACAATTACACTGTTTTAAGCTTTTAATTTTTTTTTCCAATAAATGTTGAGCATATTGTAATATTTTACATATTTTTTAAATGCTCTTTTAATTACAAAATTTTCACAATTGTTTCAGCCAAACCCATGACCTTGCCATTGCTAGTGCTTTGCTTAGTAGCAAATATGTACCATTAAGTTAATAATTGTGCCATTCACATATTTTTTATTTTTATATATTCTGCAACATTCTAGAGTAAGGGGGGATCAGGGAGTTGAGAATGTCCAGATAGCACGCTTCATGTTCAGTCCGTGGTACTGGGAGGAGCAGTTTCATTTCTGGAAAAAGTGTCCACAACCAGCGGTGCGTTTAAACCAAAATATGTATCAGACATTCTCATATTCTCTTTAATCCTGTGAAGATCTCTGAGATTAAGGATACACAAACTGTAGTCTTGTTTTCAAGTAACATTGTAGGCTTTGATGATTTTTCTGCTCTTAATGTAACAATTAACGCTTTTAGTTGATTAAAAATTACATGCTTTTACCTGTGTTTTGGCCTTAACCCAAATTTTAATGTTATTCAGGAATTCTAACATGCTTTCTATAAGTAATTATTTCGAAACAGGACCATTCCATATTGTAAATGGAGGCTACTACAGCAGTACTTACTGTCTTCTGAGGTGCAGTACTTTTACTTTTTAGTATCGAGAGATTATGGAGAGATGTGTGGACTGCAGTGACCAGCGTGTACTATGATGTCCTCCACTATCTTGAGGAAGGCAACTATCTTGACATGGCAGACCAAACATACATTTTCTGTTGCCATTATACCTTTGTACCAAGACTTCAAGATGACCTAGACATTTTTCAAGATGGCTGGGACAATCACCAGAAGGCAACAGGACTCCAAACCAACTGTGGGCAATAGGACACGTTTATCAGCCAGTTCAGGAGCCCCAAAATGAGGAGGTGGGTATGTTGTTACCCATCACATGTCTGTATTTACTCTAATACACTTGGAAGTTTTTTTGATTCAACACTGACCCTGGATTACCCAGTCCTGCATATTTTTGTGTATTTCTTCCTCTAACACACCTCCTTAACCTAATAGAGGGTTTGTTAATGAACGTATTTGGTGGTATGGATGCAGGGTAAATAGTAACATGTAGGGCATGAGGTACTCCAGGACCAGGGTTTAGAACCCCTGGTTTAAGCCAGGTCAGGTTTAAGTACTATAAGAAATCTCAAACTATTGGTTGGTACAACGCACTTCCTTGATTTTTGCTTTTTTATTTTTTATCTAGGCATTGGACATCCCAGAGATTGACTGGGAGAGCAGTGGGTTACCACACATTAGAAATGCTGGAATTCATGTTGCTGCAACAGGCTGTCCACTTACAGCAGAGCAGTTTACAGCACTCAGAGACCTCATTGACCCCAGAGCAACATCACAGTCACGTGGTGCTGACATCTACATGGCTGCTGTGCAGTTCTACCAGACTCTTTGAGTGAGAGGTTTATGAATGTGTTTTGGAGGATGATGGGGGTGAAGGCAAGAAAACTGCTGCAGTGGATCGTTTTCAAATAGAAAAGACTGGAAATGTTAAGACACTATTGCCTTAAACATTTAAGTTTTCATCAATGTCTTAAAACTAGTAGTTTCCTAATAGGAAGTATAAAGATATCCCATAAAAGCTTAAATGTATTCATTACAATTTTATTTGTAATTCACAATGTCAAGTAGAACACAAATAAAAGTTTATGTACTTCCAAGATTGTCACTTGTGACCAATATTTTGTTAATGAAAGGTGGTGTATGGTAACAAAAAAGGGTTTATGCATTACAGTAGAGAAACACTTCTCTGCAGAATGTAAACAGACATTCAAAGACATGCACAATTGTAACAATGCTTGCACAGTCAGCATGTTAATAAAAGTAATAATAAAAATTAGTGGTGGGCCGTTAACGGCATTAACGCCGATAACGGCCCACCACTAATATATATATATATTTATGTCTATATAGGATATATATATGGTAAAATGTAACCATGGTCAAAGAAAATTTTTTCCACTTAGAAAATCAACAGATCCTCTAGAGCAGGGGTCACCAACATGGCGCCCGCAAGGACGTCATGAGTCGCCCGCGGGCCTGTTCTAAAAATAGCTCACAATGAGCTGCATCTTTTTTTTTTTGCTACTATTAGAGATTGTCCGCGATTGCCGTGTGGCTACTAGCTAGCGGGCTATGTAAATAATGTACTCGCCAACCAACAAACAATAGCAAAATGTAACGCAATCACCATAATTGTACTGTCCTTCCAACTTTGCACTGTGCAGAGGAGGAACTGGCAGCAAGGTTGAACACTTCTCTTCCATTAGTACTCTGAAGACCACAGGTTGTCCACAGGTTTAATAACGTAGAAAGTGTGAAACTGAATAAAAACTACAACAAAATACAATTACAACATATACTATTGTAATAATACACGGTCCCTACAGTGTAACATAGCATACATTGACACTGTATTAGTGCACTATAAACATTTGGCTTCAATAATATATGACAGCTACAGAATAAATTTATCTGATATTGCAATATATCATGATAGAACTAAATATAAGTAAATAAACAATATACATACAGACGATACCACGAAAGACGAAGGATGAAGGCAGATGCATGTGGATTATCTGTCAGTCATCAAACACATGTAAAACATCCATGAACTTTCTACTTCCTGTGATGTTACTGACTATTTACAAAATCACTAATAGGAGGTGCTAAAGCTACACTTACAACACTAACAGCACAAGCTAACAGCACAATAATAATTGAAAGAAACTCATACCAGTCTCAATGAACTGCTGAAAATATCCCGAGATGCGACACTTGTTTTCCAGTGGTCAGTCGTCATCATCATCATCTGCACTGCTTTCAGTGGGCCAGCGTATGTATGGGAGCAATATCTTAAAAACAAAAGCACTCAAGACTCCTGCCGTTTGTATATGTCTAGGTCATGTACACCACATAAATGTGTTATCGAAAATTGTTTTCTTTAAAAAATATGTACATAAACATACCTGTGGCATAAGTGAATATTCACTTTCCTTTGGAAAAACCTGCACATCTTTCCTTTCAATCAACAGTGACCACACCTTGGTTTCCTTTAGTCCTTTCCAAATTTGTTTCAACTGACGCAATCGTCTACCAATTACCTGCAGATTTGGCAAAAGTCACAATACAATACTGCTTAATTTCATGTAATGTATTAAAATTTGCAGTGAAATGGAATGTGTAGATAGGGCATGTTACCGCATGTGACAAAAGGCGTTCAAAGAGCCACCTTCTGTTTGTATTGGTTGGGCCAGGTAGATCCCAAGAAAGATTCAAGGACAGTCTGGCATTCATCTTCACTGAGTTCATCATCTCCATCAACCTGGACATAAATGGCTGCAACAACTTTTTCAATAAAAATAGAAAGAAAAAAAAATTAAACACATGATGTACATACCAATTTGATGATTTCTCGTATATCATGGTCAGGACAATCTTCTATTTGCACTGTGGCTGTCTCAGGTGAATCATGGACAATTGCTCTGCTGAGTCCAGGCAGCCGAGGCCCCCCATGTAAGAATGTCCCAGCATCCGTCCAGCTACTAGAAACATGTCACCCTCAATGAGGAACTGGGATGATGAAGGGACCAGATGATCAGGTTCACCTTCAAATAGGCATGTCCTTTCGGTATTTCCTGTAATTGAAAGATGGACACGAATGTCAACATTTCTAATTCCAAGAAAAAGTAATAAACATGTGTAACAATGATCATCATCAGTGTGAAACTGAATAAAAACTACAACAAAATACAATTACAACATATACTATTGTAATAATACACGGTCCCTACAGTGTAACATAGCATACATTGACACTGTATTAGTGCACTATAAACATTTGGCTTCAATAATATATGACAGCTACAGAATAAATTTATCTGATATTGCAATATATCATGATAGAACTAAATATAAGTAAATAAACAATATACATACAGACGATACCACGAAAGACGAAGGATGAAGGCAGATGCATGTGGATTATCTGTCAGTCATCAAACACATGTAAAACATCCATGAACTTTCTACTTCCTGTGATGTTACTGACTATTTACAAAATCACTAATAGGAGGTGCTAAAGCTACACTTACAACACTAACAGCACAAGCTAACAGCACAATAATAATTGAAAGAAACTCATACCAGTCTCAATGAACTGCTGAAAATATCCCGAGATGCGACACTTGTTTTCCAGTGGTCAGTCGTCATCATCATCATCTGCACTGCTTTCAGTGGGCCAGCGTATGTATGGGAGCAATATCTTAAAAACAAAAGCACTCAAGACTCCTGCTGTTTGTATATGTCTAGGTCATGTACACCACATAAATGTGTTATCGAAAATTGTTTTCTTTAAAAAATATGTACATAAACATACCTGTGGCATAAGTGAATATTCACTTTCCTTTGGAAAAACCTGCACATCTTTCCTTTCAATCAACAGTGACCACACCTTGGTTTCCTTTAGTCCTTTCCAAATTTGTTTCAACTGACGCAATCGTCTACCAATTACCTGCAGATTTGGCAAAAGTCACAATACAATACTGCTTAATTTCATGTAATGTATTAAAATTTGCAGTGAAATGGAATGTGTAGATAGGGCATGTTACCGCATGTGACAAAAGGCGTTCAAAGAGCCACCTTCTGTTTGTATTGGTTGGGCCAGGTAGATCCCAAGAAAGATTCAAGGACAGCCTGGCATTCATCTTCACTGAGTTCATCATCTCCATCAACCTGGACATAAATGGCTGCAACAACTTTTTCAATAAAAATAGAAAGAAAAAAAAATTAAACACATGATGTACATACCAATTTGATGATTTCTCGTATATCATGGTCAGGACAATCTTCTATTTGCACTGTGGCTGTCTCAGGTGAATCATGGACAATTGCTCTGCTGAGTCCAGGCAGCCGAGGCCCCCCATGTAAGAATGTCCCAGCATCCGTCCAGCTACTAGAAACATGTCACCCTCAATGAGGAACTGGGATGATGAAGGGACCAGATGATCAGGTTCACCTTCAAATAGGCATGTCCTTTCGGTATTTCCTGTAATTGAAAGATGGACACGAATGTCAACATTTCTAATTCCAAGAAAAAGTAATAAACATGTGTAACAATGATCATCATCAGTGTGAAACTGAATAAAAACTACAACAAAATACAATTACAACATATACTATTGTAATAATACACGGTCCCTACAGTGTAACATAGCATACATTGACACTGTATTAGTGCACTATAAACATTTGGCTTCAATAATATATGACAGCTACAGAATAAATTTATCTGATATTGCAATATATCATGATAGAACTAAATATAAGTAAATAAACAATATACATACAGACGATACCACGAAAGACGAAGGATGAAGGCAGATGCATGTGGATTATCTGTCAGTCATCAAACACATGTAAAACATCCATGAACTTTCTACTTCCTGTGATGTTACTGACTATTTACAAAATCACTAATAGGAGGTGCTAAAGCTACACTTACAACACTAACAGCACAAGCTAACAGCACAATAATAATTGAAAGAAACTCATACCAGTCTCAATGAACTGCTGAAAATATCCCGAGATGCGACACTTGTTTTCCAGTGGTCAGTCGTCATCATCATCATCTGCACTGCTTTCAGTGGGCCAGCGTATGTATGGGAGCAATATCTTAAAAACAAAAGCACTCAAGACTCCTGCTGTTTGTATATGTCTAGGTCATGTACACCACATAAATGTGTTATCGAAAATTGTTTTCTTTAAAAAATATGTACATAAACATACCTGTGGCATAAGTGAATATTCACTTTCCTTTGGAAAAACCTGCACATCTTTCCTTTCAATCAACAGTGACCACACCTTGGTTTCCTTTAGTCCTTTCCAAATTTGTTTCAACTGACGCAATCGTCTACCAATTACCTGCAGATTTGGCAAAAGTCACAATACAATACTGCTTAATTTCATGTAATGTATTAAAATTTGCAGTGAAATGGAATGTGTAGATAGGGCATGTTACCGCATGTGACAAAAGGCGTTCAAAGAGCCACCTTCTGTTTGTATTGGTTGGGCCAGGTAGATCCCAAGAAAGATTCAAGGACAGCCTGGCATTCATCTTCACTGAGTTCATCATCTCCATCAACCTGGACATAAATGGCTGCAACAACTTTTTCAATAAAAATAGAAAGAAAAAAAAATTAAACACATGATGTACATACCAATTTGATGATTTCTCGTATATCATGGTCAGGACAATCTTCTATTTGCACTGTGGCTGTCTCAGGTGAATCATGGACAATTGCTCTGCTGAGTCCAGGCAGCCGAGGCCCCCCATGTAAGAATGTCCCAGCATCCGTCCAGCTACTAGAAACATGTCACCCTCAATGAGGAACTGGGATGATGAAGGGACCAGATGATCAGGTTCACCTTCAAATAGGCATGTCCTTTCGGTATTTCCTGTAATTGAAAGATGGACACGAATGTCAACATTTCTAATTCCAAGAAAAAGTAATAAACATGTGTAACAATGATCATCATCAGTGTGAAACTGAATAAAAACTACAACAAAATACAATTACAACATATACTATTGTAATAATACACGGTCCCTACAGTGTAACATAGCATACATTGACACTGTATTAGTGCACTATAAACATTTGGCTTCAATAATATATGACAGCTACAGAATAAATTTATCTGATATTGCAATATATCATGATAGAACTAAATATAAGTAAATAAACAATATACATACAGACGATACCACGAAAGACGAAGGATGAAGGCAGATGCATGTGGATTATCTGTCAGTCATCAAACACATGTAAAACATCCATGAACTTTCTACTTCCTGTGATGTTACTGACTATTTACAAAATCACTAATAGGAGGTGCTAAAGCTACACTTACAACACTAACAGCACAAGCTAACAGCACAATAATAATTGAAAGAAACTCATACCAGTCTCAATGAACTGCTGAAAATATCCCGAGATGCGACACTTGTTTTCCAGTGGTCAGTCGTCATCATCATCATCTGCACTGCTTTCAGTGGGCCAGCGTATGTATGGGAGCAATATCTTAAAAACAAAAGCACTCAAGACTCCTGCCGTTTGTATATGTCTAGGTCATGTACACCACATAAATGTGTTATCGAAAATTGTTTTCTTTAAAAAATATGTACATAAACATACCTGTGGCATAAGTGAATATTCACTTTCCTTTGGAAAAACCTGCACATCTTTCCTTTCAATCAACAGTGACCACACCTTGGTTTCCTTTAGTCCTTTCCAAATTTGTTTCAACTGACGCAATCGTCTACCAATTACCTGCAGATTTGGCAAAAGTCACAATACAATACTGCTTAATTTCATGTAATGTATTAAAATTTGCAGTGAAATGGAATGTGTAGATAGGGCATGTTACCGCATGTGACAAAAGGCGTTCAAAGAGCCACCTTCTGTTTGTATTGGTTGGGCCAGGTAGATCCCAAGAAAGATTCAAGGACAGCCTGGCATTCATCTTCACTGAGTTCATCATCTCCATCAACCTGGACATAAATGGCTGCAACAACTTTTTCAATAAAAATAGAAAGAAAAAAAAATTAAACACATGATGTACATACCAATTTGATGATTTCTCGTATATCATGGTCAGGACAATCTTCTATTTGCACTGTGGCTGTCTCAGGTGAATCATGGACAATTGCTCTGCTGAGTCCAGGCAGCCGAGGCCCCCCATGTAAGAATGTCCCAGCATCCGTCCAGCTACTAGAAACATGTCACCCTCAATGAGGAACTGGGATGATGAAGGGACCAGATGATCAGGTTCACCTTCAAATAGGCATGTCCTTTCGGTATTTCCTGTAATTGAAAGATGGACACAAATGTCAACATTTCTAATTCCAAGAAAAAGTAATAAACATATGTAACAATGATCATCATACCTAGATTAATACTGAAGCCAGCTTTAAGCCTTTGAATAATTGCTGAAAAGAAGTATCTTGTCACTCCTTCACCAACAGCAACATCTCCTAATATGGTAAACACAATTTAAAAGATAAAAACACAGAAATTAACAAGTTGTGTAAATGAATTAACAATTAACAAGTTGAAGGTGGTGTGCTGGACTTAGTCCTCCAATATCAGAAACTGAATTAGGGTCATTCTATTATCATCCACAATAAAGATCTTGGCTCAAATTCTTGGGGTTAAAATTATTAATACTACAGACTATATTTTTGCTGTATTGACTAGACATTTCCTACTGTTCTTTCATACAAAAAGCTTTACAATGCTTTACAATTTTTGACTTGAAAAGGTACAGAAACGTCTAGCCCAACACCTGCAGCCTAAATCTTGCAAGCTAGACATGATTTTGAAGATTCAATTGATAAATAACTGAGCATGGTACTTCTTAGATCAGATCAATGAACTAACTATGGGCTAGTTATTTAGGTGGTGATGAAAAAATTACTGATATGAATATTTACTGATAATGGCTATACTTGCTGCAAATGAACCAGAAGTTATTTCTGTATAACTGTTGAAACATGATCAGGAAGGTGCACTGAAAGCACTTTAAGGAAGGTAAATATGTTTTCTCTACAGAGTTCAGATTCAGTTGAGCATTATTTAGTCTAGATGCCAATAATAAGTGAAACAGAAATAACTGTCTATGGTTGGTATCCCATTCAAGAAGAAATCTGTTAAACAGCAATTTCAGACCACTTTTTCGTGGTCTCGCTGGACTCGCACTTAAAATGAATGAATTAGTGGCTAATTTTATGTGATTTACGTAATTTCGAACATATCAAATCTTGTTGAACATGTTCGTGTTTGTTCTGTTATATACCGTTCAGTAGATCAAAAGTTCTGGAGTTTTGAAGATTAAGGTGATTTGTAAGCGCTAAATAAAGTAACTTCCTGTTCGAAGGCAGAATTAATTCATGGTTAGGAAGATTTTATAAACTCTTAACTGCTACCATGTGAAATTTCATAACCATCCGAGAACCGGCAATGAGTGAATTTGTTCAGTACAAAAACGCGCATCCTGCAGGTCGAGTACATGTAGCTTAGACGCTCCACAGAAAGGATAACCAGTAATTCCTCCCTTAATCTTTGACCTTGACATTTGACCTGTATTGATCAAAGTAATGTTGATGTGGTTCCATATCCTGTAGGCCAATTGTATTTTATTCCTTCCTTGAAAATTTCATTTCATTATCTTCATTATTTCCATTATTCACAAATTTGACCACAACATATTATTTGTATTGTAGCACATAGTACAAAATATTTAGCTCACTACATTAAAATATATAAGAGACCTGACATTATCTTGACTAGGGCCAGCTGCACTTCCTGACTGCGAGGTCAACAAGGACAACAGGTTCCTTGTGGACCTGATAACATTTGCATTTCCCTACAAGCACAAAGAAAACACAACTAATATTTGTACCCTTTCTTGCATCCTACGCATTCCCGCCATGCTGCCAATCGTGGAAAGAAAATAAAGGGTTTAACAAGAATGAATAAACATGTATAAAATGGCGGCATGAACAACTTCTGAAACACTCTGCTATGCCTTTGTTTTTTATATGCATTTAAAACATTAACTGCCAATAGCAAACCATTTACTACGATACTTTTGAACGGTCCAAACGCGAAGTTTAAACGTATTGCCCGTTTTACAGCCTGTAGCTAGTTCTGATAACTAGAACCAGCAAGACCCTGATTGTTTTATGCCCTAAAATTAACTATTTTCTATCCTACAACCATTCTGACAAATGAATGTTACTACGTCAGGGAAACACATACTTAAACGATAATGTTAATCAGTACACTTCAAACTCTTTATATGAGAGCAGCTCATACCAACCAAAGCTCTTAGTTAACCTCTACTAACAAGCTAGCTAACTAGCTAAAGTTCCCCCGCGTTATAACGCAACCACCGTTACGTAACGCAACACATCAAACTTGCCGCGTTGAATCTGAATAACTTTGGATGCACTTACCTCGTTGTGCTCCATTAGTTGTCTCCGCCACAAACGCGACTGATCTTCACCCACAGACGCGACCGAGAGTGAGGCACCGCTGTGATTGGTTTAATGCGTTGGATTGCTCTAAGGTTTACTTTTCCTGAGAAGCCCGGATGTTTCATCGCGGGTCTGAATCTGTATTTCTGAGTTTTGAATCATAGCGATTTGAATTTAAGGATCTAATTTTTTTTCATGTGAAAAATGCAAGTTGTAATATTGAAATTTATTTTTTTCCAACAGCAAATTTCACCATCTCGCAAGTTCAAAACATAAAAAAGCATTGTTAAAATTCAAATGTATGAATTACGCCATTAAATATTTCAAGTGTATTAAATGTAATGTAAATATAATACAAATATACAAAATTCAGATTCAAATATTTATGCTCCATATTTTTAGCTCCATATTCATCAGGTTATTGTAGCAGCCTGGCTGATTTGGTGTTTTGGTTAAAACATTTGGAAGTCGTGACATCGCGCGTGCTAAGCCACTTAGAATGTTTGGTTTTGAATGTTTGATTGGGAAGGTGGAATGTTTGGATTTCAGTTTCGATGCTGAAAAGCTCAAAACCGGTCGTATGAGATTTTGCTCTGCGATTTACAATCTAATGCGATTTTCTAATCTTCACTTTGAGAATGAGTTTTTACCCTCTGATAACTGACCTGCCTGGGCAGGAACAGAACCACGTCATGGACACGCCAGATTTTACCACTCATGGTGAGAAAAAAATGTTCATATACTGTACATAACTTTATACTCAGGGTTGCCAACTCTCACGCATTGAGCGTGAGACACACACATTTGACCGTCTTCACACGCTCTCACGCCACACTTGCGATATCTCACGGCGAAAAAAAAAATCCGGTTTATTTATCTCTGATCTACATCTATGATTCAATTAGTTACTAGTTCGCTCTGGCGCCAACCACCGGCGATCGATATAATACTTAATTTGTGTCCATTTTATCGATAGATCGCGATATAACACTTAATTTGTGTCCATTTTATGTTCACCCCCCGTCGACAACTTACGTTCGCCACCAATTTACACTCGCCACCTCCTCCAGGTTCAAATCTCACTCCAAGCGATCTTCAAAAGTTGGCAACCCTGTATACTTCTATATAAGACAGTACATTTAGTCAACATTGCTTATGAGTATTGATTTCCATAGGCTTATTTATATTAAAAATGTAATATACACATGTATGTAGTTTTCTAAGGTTTAGAAAAATAACCTATATATATATATATATATATATATATATGTATTCTACTGGTGACTTTCAAGCTCTTTATTTCATGTGTACAGGACATTTTGATTATTATAATTAATGGAGCATGGGTTATTTCTTTGACTCAGCACAATTTTCATAAATCCCACCATGTTAACATTCTCCATGTTGCCATGGAAAATGCAAATACAAATAAACATTTTTAAAAAGAAACGGGTTTCATGACATGACATCACAAATTCTTATGCATTCTCCCCACATTCTAATGACATCACATGGCACCATAGCCCTTCTTATAATCACTTGTTCATAATCACTTACAATAAGAATAAAGGAATATAAGAGGAATAAACTTCTTGAAGTCATGAGATCTGCACAGATTATAGTCACTTTCAGAAACAGAAAAAATGTGCTCCCATGCCTTACAGATTTATTCAGCTGTTTTAGCTCTCAAGTGAAAAGCACAGCTATTCTGTAGCTTTGATTTGATGCACTTTATATCTTTTATGTCAAACGTTTTATTTAAATGTCTACATTTAATTTAAAATTTAATAATGTGTTTTCCTCTATAAATTTATTTCTAACATTTCATTATTGAATTTTTGTTCTATTTAAATCAATTGTATTTAATTATTTGTGATAGCTTTTATCTCTATTTTTTTTCTTATAGACCTGATGATCTTATAGACTCATGCTTCCTCTGTGCCCTGGGTTGGTGTTTTGCATTTAAAACAGGGTTGCCAAATGACACACGCATTTGACCGTCTTCACTCGCTCTCACGCCACACTTCCGATTTCTCACGCAGTGGGTGGGTGGGGGGGTTGCGAACGTAAGTTGTCACCGGCCGGGGTGTAAAATGGACACAAATTAAGTATTATATCGCGATCGATCGCCAGTGGTTGGCACCAGAGCGAACTAGTAACTCATTGAATCATAGATGTGAATCAGAGGTAAATAAACTAGATTTTTTTTCCGGCTTGAGAAATCGTATGTGTGGCGTGAGAGCGTGTGAAGACGGTCTAATGCGTGTGTCTCACGCTCAATGCGTGAGAGTTGGCAACCCTGTGTATCTGCATGCACGGACGTAATTTGGGGGGGGAGGGGGGGTCATGTCACCCCCACTTTTTCAAAAGCCAGTTTTGGACCCCCCCAGTTTTTACGGTTAAAACCAAATATTTAAATACCCCCCCCACTTTTTATTACAAAATTACGTCCATGTCTGCATGTACCTGTAACTAATTTCTCAACAGTGAACTGTACCAAAAAATGGTTGGAGTATCCAATTTGAGGGCATTTTACTGTTTGATTTTGAGTAACAAAACAGGTTATCGTACAAGCTTGAGGCAGTAGACCTCAAGTAATAGTTGTAACAATGTGACCCCCCCCCCCCAGCCAGCATGTATGTTCTGTTTGTGTCATTCTGAGCAATTACCACAGGTGAGTTCTTGAAAAGTGCATCTAACTTCAACGATCTGATTCTATCTGGCAGGAATGAATAGTGACCATGGAGAAGATAAGCCCAAGGAGACTGGTGAGTACTTTACCGTTTACTCCATGTTCCAGGGATGCACCGGTTCTGTGTCCTGCAAGCATTTCTGAAGCAACCGTGTTGCTGTACGAAAGCCGTAACGAATGCCTCTGTTTGTCCATGTAGTGGTGCTTGCCAGTGGCGATGGCATCCCTCTACCCCAGATGGTCCTGTTCCCAGCAGAACACCTCTGTTTAAATTGGAACCAGGTCCATCGTATTGGAGCAGGTCTACAGAACCTGGGCAACACGTGTTTTTTAAACTCTGCCCTTCAGTGTCTCTCCTACACTGCTCCTCTCGCCAACTACATGCTGTCCAGAGAGCATTCCACAACATGTGAGTCACTCCCCATCCTTCTCCTCCTGCCACACATCTTGGTTCTAAAGTATTTAACATATCCAACGTAGCCTGTTTTAGTTCTTGCATCATTATGTAATCAGCCTTATATGAGCTGACTGCAAGTTGAACAAGAGTAAATTGTCTAACATTTCTAATATCACAAGAGAGGAGCAGAAATTAAGCTTGGTTGTCTAGACCAATGTTGGGTAAAGAATGGAGTGTCCACTGGTATGAGACGATATTTAGGGCTGTTCAATAAAAGGTGTTAACAGAGGTGTCAGCAGGCCTCTGTTTTGCATGAACCAGCAGGTGTCTTTGTTGGGAGCAGAGTGTGCTTCTTCCCATTGGCTGCAACAGTTCATTCAGTATCTCGATCATCTCAGGATGATCTACACACAGTCCTTAATTTCACAATGTGTTCAGAGTTTCTATGTAATGCTGTAAGACAAAACGCAGATCTGATGAACATTTGCTATGATGTTTTGGGTTTATTGTATGTTTTCCCATCTGTTGAATGAAGTCTTTATCAACCAAGGGGTGCAGTTGTCCTTTGTACAAACTATTTAACATTATTGTGAGTTTGTCAATGTTATTTGCTTCCGTAAAGGTTTTCTAATTGATATACATAGAAAACATTTGGTTGGAAACATGGCTGTGTTAATTACCTGCTTATTAACTGCTTATTAACTTTCAAGATTATCTACTGGTATTTAGTGATACCATCTGTATATTTATTATGCCTTAATTCTGAGTCCTCTTTTTCCCCCGAAGGTCATGAACCTGGATTTTGCATGATGTGCATCATGGAGAATCACATCACCCAGGTGTTTGCCAATTCAGGAAAAGTCATTAAACCCATCAGTGTGCTGAATGAACTAAAATGTGAGTATGCAAATGGTGATGGACAAAAGCAACATCATATTCCTTTGAGCACCGTTAAATATGAACATTTCTAATTGTGGTCCATCTCCTTTTCTTTTTCAAAGGTATTGCAAGTCATTTCTGTTTTGGGAGTCAAGAAGACGCTCATGAGTTCTTGCGGTACACAGTGGACACTATGCAAGAGTCCTGCCTGTTTTGGAGCATGTATGTTTACTTGGACCACACCCTATATTATTGCTCAAGTTGCTAAATTATTGAAATTTTAGCATTCATCTATTTCTTAGCATGTTTGTTGGATATCTGTGGGTCGCAGAATTGTTACTTGACTCTTCTTGCAGACAGATATTTAAAAATGTCACTTCTAGCAGGTGCAGCTGTGGCTGTTAGTCAGGTGTATTATTATTATTATTATTATTATTATTATTATTATTATTAATATTATTTGGAGAGTAAATACGTGGATCCAAGGGTCCTTTTTTGGCGTTTTTTGTGCTTTCTATTTCACTGACTGAAAAAAGAGCGGAGACTGGTGCTTGATACCGGTGTGAAGAAAATTGCTGATGTATCCACCAGTTATTAAGATTGTCCTGTATCTAAATGAGGCCAGGTTGGTCTAAGAAAATAGAAGTAGTTCTGCATTTGTGCAGAAACTGCACAGGCATACAGGGTGGTTTACTCTCACCCCTCTCTTCCATACCACAGTCGACAGCTTGTTTATGTGTGGCTAACACGTTAGTCCACCAGCGCTCTGTATGTGGGCTGTGCGCTCTCTCCCAAGTTGCTTTGATGCGGTGCCAGCTGCTGCTTCTCAACATCTCTCCACTACTGGCCAGCCAGCAGCCTACATTCAGAACGAAGCGTTTGACTTTACCAGTTACGTGTGGAGATGAATCCATCAGGGAATCGCTGCGTCGTTCTAGTTTCTGGCAATTTTCACGTCAGACCTCATTTCTGTTCTGCTTTGTGCTTTTAGAAAGCGTTATTCAGAAAGGCGTTTAGATACACTTAAAGGTTGTACTCTTACAATTGCATGTTTGTTTATATTCTCTTTTTAATTTCTTGTTTTAGTTTCTATCTGAATAAATTACATTTTCTGCCTTGTCTGATGTTTTTATTTAATCAGACTGGACAGGGAAACACAGGCAACCACTCTGATCCATCAGATATTTGGAGGTTACCTGAGGTCAAGATGTGAGTTTGTCAGTCATACTTCATTTCAATTTGTGAACATCAAATGGTAAAATGGTATTTACTGTAAAATGTTACTATAAATTATTTATTTCATAAGTGTTCAATGTGTATGACTGGCAATGCTATTTGAGATGTTTTTGATCAGTTAAATTGATTATATTCTTTCTGATTTCACAGTGGAGTGTTTGAACTGCAATGGAGTATCTGATACGTTTGATCAGTATTTGGACATTGCACTGGACATTGAGGTAGCCATCAGTCACTCTGTTGTATCTTTTATAAAGATGTCCATAGAAATGATCTGGGCTTTGAAATTGATTCTATCAGTTTGTTAAAGTGTGTGCGTGCATGTGTACATGTGTGAGGTGGACATTTGTTTAGATTATTAATTAGGTCTGCTAATCATGGCATGTCTGGCTTACAATTTAGTCTTGTATGAGAGTTGCTGTCTTAGTGAATTAATGATTACTCAGTGAATTGATAATTGCTTGTCCCAAACTGGTGTCTGAGATGTAAAGCATCATGGGATCAGTTTGACAAGATTTTCTTTAGCCCTGTGTCTGTGCCTAAGCGTGTTTACATGTGTTTTGTAGACTGCTCCAACCATCACCAAAGCTCTTGAGCAGTTTGTTAAGCCTGAGCAGCTTGATGGAGACAATGCCTACAAGTGCACCAAGTAAGTGTCCCAGCTCAGATCTGCTCCACCATGCTGTCCAACAGGGTAACCATGTGTTTTTTCCAAAAGTAGCATGACCAGTAACTTTAGACTCAGGAAGGCGGATACAAACTGCCAGCCTCATTTTCAAAATATTTTCACATAAAACTCAAAAAGCCGTCTTCGGCCACGTACTACAGAGGGCTTTGAAACCAATGGATAAGAGGGATAAAGGTGCTCTTTACTTCTGTCCCTTAACACACGGCAAGTCTATTTTGGATAAGTCTGAGGCACACCGGTTTATCTCTGGAGATAAACCAAGCTCTATTTGTTGTCATGGGACCACTAGTGGTGAATTTACTGTGGTCTGTGTTGCCTATTATCTTTTCTGTCCTCATTGTGAATTTGGTTGTGTTTGTAGATGTAAGAAAATGGTTCATGCCTCAAAAAGATTTACAGTCCACCGTAGCTCGAATGTGCTCACCATTGCTTTAAAGCGCTTCGACTTCAACGGAAGCAAAATTGCAAAGGTTTGACCACCGTACTTAATTCTGCCGCACTGTTGTACACTTTCCTTAGTCGTTTCACGTGATCTATGCCGTTGCACAACTGTTCTCTGTCCCCCTGTGCAGGACGTGAGGTATCCAGAGTATCTGGACATGCGTCCGTTCATGTCGCAGTCCCACGGAGAGCCACAGCTCTACGGCCTGTACGCTGTGCTGGTCCACTCCGGGATTAGCTGCCACGCCGGACACTACTACTGCTATGTGAAGGTTTGATGTGCTGCGCGGTTTCAGCATTCTCTGCGTTTTTGCACTGAGTTTCTGCTCTAGCTAATGGATGGAATAATGTTTTTATTTCAGTCTGGTAATGAGCAGTGGTATAAGATGAACGACGCATCAGTAACTGTAAGCGACATACAATCAGTGCTGAATAAACAAGCATATTTACTGTTCTACATCCGGTAAGTTCAACTTAATGTTTAAACCAACTCCAGATTTTTGAATAGTGGAATATTTAGAAAGGCATTTTATACACTTTTATTGACTGTAACTCTGTGACCCGTGGTCCCGGTCATTGCTCCCCTCGCCCGGTCAGCACGGCCAAGGTGAACGGGCCTCAGTTCACCTCCACCTCCGTCATCAGTCCACAGCTTTCTCCTCACATGGCAAAGGTATCACCGCACCACTGCACCATGCCAGGAAATCTGACTGGGAACTGGTTGTTATTGTTCACTAGTATAATTGAGAGGGCTGTGTTTTGTTTGTTTACACTGTTAAACTCTTACTTTCTGTTCCTGATATTCAGATTTCCCATAACTGACCGCTGTTCACTTTGCAGAATAACTCTCCCATGAAGGAGGACCAAGGTGGCTCAAAGCCTGGCGGGAGCAACAGCAGCAGCGTCCCGAAGAGCCAGCCCAGCCCCTGCAGTTCTTCGGCTGCCGCATCCCCGACCTCAGACCTCAGACGGCCTGTGCAGGTGAACGGTGGCACCACCGCTCACAATAGAGCAGCATCTCTGTCTGGTGCGCCAGGCTCTAGTGAAGGCAGACGAGCGCGTGAGGAGCGGAAGTGTGATAAAGATTCTGAGCAGCCACACCTTTCCTCCACACTGAAGGAGCGAGGCAGATCCAGGCAGGGACATTATCGCGAGCGGGAAAACCGGAGTCGGGAGCGCTACGGGCACCGCCATCGCCATCGCCATCGTCCCAACAGAGACCACCATACTGATAAGGATCGCTCGGCCAGTCGAGAGAGGATCCCTGGAGAGCGAGAGGGAGATCGCCACCGGGACGGGCACACCCACCACCGCCGAGACCACTACCACCACCGGCGCCATCACAGCAGCAAGGACGAACGAGACCGGGATGTGGAGAATGGTCAAGGTGACTTCCCTCGCTCATTTGAGTACTATGTTGGGAAGAAAGACTCGGGACACAAGCGGGCTAAAGCACCACGCACCGCCAGCCCTGCCCCGCGGCCCCAGGCACAAAAGCGTAGCCTGTCGGACAGGGAGGATCCATGTGAAGAGCGGCCTGTCAAAAAACATAAGAAATCCAAGAAGAAGAACAAGGACAAGCGGAGGTAAGGAGCTATTTATGTTGCATGAGAACGGCCATTGCTATACTGTGTGTGACCAGGAGGGGTCAGCAAACAGAACTGTTACTGTTGTAGAAAATCTAGCAACCATAAGCCAGAAAGTGTACTACAGTTTCCTTAAGCAAATCATTTTCAATCTGCAGGAGTTCTGAGAGGGACCCATCAGACAGGAATGGGGACAGCAGCTCCTTCCGACACAAAAAGATGAAAAAGAAGAGGAGGAGGCACAACTTGGAGGAGGAGCCTCGTATGGAGTGTCGCTCTGGCCACAGCTTAGACAAACGTAAGCGCCGCCTCAGCTCCGACCCAGACGAGTCTTCACCCAGCGCCAAGCGACCTACTACTGAGGACTATTACCAGACTCAGTAGATCGTGCTCTGATGCCACGCTCCCTCCTTCGCCTTCCTCTGGACAGACAAAAGCGATGTCTGACCCTCTCACTCAGGATGTCGCTCCCCCGCTGTCCCCGCCTCCTCACAGGCCCCATTCAGCCCCCGAGACGCCAGCTAAGCCAACCGACACCACGCCTCGCACCCAGATGGCCTCGGCTGAGGAGCCCATCTACTGCCACGACACCCATGTGACGAAAGGCACCACGGCGCCCCCAGAGGCCAACCACGACCTCTGCTCACAGGGGGGCGACGGGCACGTGGCTTTAGAGAGGCCCGTGGCAACCGCGGACGCCTTTGTGCCCAACGAGGATGACTGCAGGGAAGATGCGGTGGCGTCTCTGTCTGGTGCGCCAGGCTCTAGAGAAGGCAGACGAGCGCGTGAGGAGCGGAAGTGTGTGCGCCGCCTCAGCTGCGACCCAGACGGGTCTTCACCCAGCGCCAAGCGACCTACTACTGAGGACTATTACCAACTTAACGTCACTCAGGTGCATAAGGGTCAACTTTCTTTCCAAGTTTCAATTATCCATTACAAACTAGTAATGAGCAGTGGTATGAGATGAACGATGCATCAGTATCTCTAAGTGACATACGATCAGTGCTGAACCAACAGGCGTACTTACTGTTCTACATCCAGTCATTTCAATCTAATGTTTAAACCATTATATTTAGAATATTTAGAAAGGCATTTTATACACTTTTATTCCCCCCCCCCAATCCATCATTTTTAGGTCAACAGATCTTAAACTGAGACTGTAACTCTGTGACCCGTGGTCCCGGTCATTGCTCCCCTCGCCCGGTCAGCACGGCCAAGGTGAACGGGCCTCAGTTCACCTCCACCTCCTTCATCGGTCCACAGCTTCCTCCTCACATGGCAAAGGTATCACCGCACCACTGCACCATGCCAGGAAATCTGACTGGGAACTGGTTGTTATTGTTCACTAGTATAATTGAGAGGGCTGTGTTTTGTTAGTTTACACTGTTAAACTCTTACTTTCTGTTCCTTATATTCAGATTTCCCATAACTGACCGCTGTTCACTTTGCAGAATAACTCTCCCATGAAGGAGGACCATGGTGGCTCAAAGCCTGGCGGCAGCAACAGCAGCAGCGTCCCGAAGAGCCGGCCCAGCCCCTGCAGTTCTTCGGCTGCCGCATCCCACCTGCGCCCGCTGCCCTCGTCCTCTTCCTCCAGCGCACCACAGTCTACCTCAGACCTCAGTTGGCCTGTGCAGGTGAACGGTGGCGCCACCGCTCACAATAGAGCAGCTTTCCTGGTTCCGTATGGCCAAGAGTCATCCGACGAGTCCGACCAGGAAGGCGGAGCCTTGGATAATGGCACAGGGAAGTCTTACCCTGGTGCCAAGGCATCCGACGGGAAAGGTGGGATGGATGGTCCCCTCTTCCACAGCTCAAGCTCCCTCACGCCCAAGACCAACGGAGAGAGGCCCGTGGCAACCGCAGACGCCTTTGTGCCCAACGATGATGACTGGGATAAAGGTGCCCTTTACTTCTGTCCCTTAACACACGGCAAGTCTATCTTGGATAAGTCTGAGGCACACCAGTTTATCTCTGGAGATAAACCAAGCTCTATTTGTTGTCATGGGACCACTAGTGGTGAATTTACTGTGGTCTGTGTTGCCTATTATCTTTTCTGTCCTCATTGTGAATTTGGTTGTGTTTGTAGATGTAAGAAAATGGTTCATGCCTGAAAAAGATTTACCGTCCACCGTAGCTCGAATGTGCTCACCATTGTTTTAAAGCGCTTCGACTTCAACGGAAGCAAAATTGCAAAGGTTTGACCACCGTACTTAATTCTGCCGCACTGTTGTACACTTTCCTTAGTCGTTGCACGTGATCTATGCCGTTGCACAACTGTTCTCTGTCCCCCTGTGCAGGACGTGAGGTATCCAGAGTATCTGGACATGCGTCCGTTCATGTCGCAGTCCCACGGAGAGCCACAGCTCTACGGCCTGTACGCTGTGCTGGTCCACTCCGGGATTAGCTGCCACGCCGGACACTACTACTGCTATGTGAAGGTTTGATGTGCTGCGCGGTTTCAGCATTCTCTGCGTTTTTGCACTGAGTTTCTGCTCTAGCTAATGGATGGAATAATGTTTTTATTTCAGTCTGGTAATGGGCAGTGGTATAAGATGAACGACGCATCAGTAACTGTAAGCGACATACAATCAGTGCTGAACCAACAAGCGTATTTACTGTTCTACATCCGGTAAGTTCAACCTAATGTTTAAACCAGCTCCAGATTTTTGAATAGTGGAATATTTAGAAAGGTATTTTATACACTTTTATTGACTGTAACTCTGTGACCCGTGGTCCCGGTCATTGCTCCCCTCGCCCGGTCAGCACGGCCAAGGTGAACGGGCCTCAGTTCACCTCCACCTCCTTCATCGGTCCACAGCTTCCTCCTCACATGGCAAAGGTATCACCGCACCACTGCACCATGCCAGGAAATCTGACTGGGAACTGGTTGTTATTGTTCACTAGTATAATTGAGAGGGCTGTGTTTTGTTTGTTTACACTGTTAAACTCTTACTTTCTGTTCCTGATATTCAGATTTCCCATAACTGACCGCTGTTCACTTTGCAGAATAACTCTCCCGTGAAGGAGGACCAAGGTGGCTCAAAGCCTGGCGGCAGCAACAGCGGCAGCGTCCCGAAGAGCCAGCCCAGCCCCTGCAGTTCTTCGGCTGCCGCATCCCCGACCTCTGACCTCAGACGGCCTGTGCAGGTGAACGGTGGCGCCGCCGCTCACAATAGAGCAGCATCTCTGTCTGGTGCGCCAGGCTCTAGTGAAGGCAGACGAGCGCGTGAGGAGCGGAAGTGTGATAAAGACTCTGGGCAGCCACACCTTTCCTCCACCCTGAAGGAGCGAGGCAGATCCAGGCAGGGACATTATCGCGAGCGGGAAAACCGGAGTCGGGAGCGCTACGGGCACCGCCATCGCCATCGCCATCGTCCCAACAGAGACCACCATACTGATAAGGATCGCTCGGCCAGTCGAGAGAGGATCCCTGGAGAGCGAGAGGGAGATCGCCACCGGGACGGGCACACCCACCACCGCCGAGACCACTACCACCACCGGCGCCATCACAGCAGCAAGGACGAACGAGACCGGGATGTGGAGAATGGTCAAGGTGACTTCCCTCGCTCATTTGAGTACTATGTTGGGAAGAAAGACTCGGGACACAAGCGGGCTAAAGCACCACGCCCCGCCAGCCCTGCCCCGCGGCCCCAGGCACAAAAGCGTAGCCTGTCGGACAGGGAGGATCCATGTGAAGAGCGGCCTGTCAAAAAACATAAGAAATCCAAGAAGAAGAAGAAGGACAAGCGGAGGTAAGGAGCTATTTATGTTGCATGAGAACGGCCATTGCTATACTGTGTGTGACCAGGAGGGGTCAGCAAACAGAACTGTTACTGTTGTAGAAAATCTAGCAACCATAAGCCAGAAAGTGTACTACAGTTTCCTTAAGCAAATCATTTTCAATCTGCAGGAGTTCTGAGAGGGACCCATCAGACAGGAATGGGGACAGCAGCTCCTTCCGACACAAAAAGATGAAAAAGAAGAGGAGGAGGCACAACTTGGAGGAGGAGCCTCGAATGGAGTGTCGCTCTGGCCACAGCTTAGACAAACGTAAGCGCTGCCTCAGCTCCGACCCAGACGAGTCTTCACCCAGCGCCAAGCGACCTACTACTGAGGACTATTACCAGACTCAGTAGATCGTGCTCTGATGCCACGCTCCCTCCTTCGCCTTCCTCTGGACAGACAAAAGCGATGTCCGAGCCTCTTACTCAGGATATCGCTCCCCTGCTGTCCCCGCCTCCGCACAGGCCCCATTCAGCCCCCGAGACGCCAGCTAAGCCAACCGACACCACGCCTCGCACCCAGACGGCCTCGGCTGAGGAGCCCATCTACTGCCACGACACCCATGTGACGAAAGGCACCACGGCGCCCCCAGAGGCCAACCACGACCTCTGCTCACAGGGGGGCGACGGGCACGTGGCTTTAGAGAGGCCCGTGGCAACCGCGGACGCCTTTGTGCCCAACGGCGATGACTGCAGGGAAGATGCGGTGGCGTCTCTGTCTGGTGCGCCAGGCTCTAGAGAAGGCAGACGAGCGTGTGAGGAGCGGAAGTGTGTGCGCCGCCTCAGCTGCGACCCAGACGGGTCTTCACCCAGCGCCAAGCCACCTACAGTTGTGGTCAAAAGTTTACATACACTTGTAAAAAACATAATGTTATGGCTGTCTTGAGTTTTCAATAAGTTCTACAACTCTTATTTTTCTGTGATAGAGTGATCGGAACACATACATGTTTGTCACAAAAAACAGTCATAAAATTTGGTTCTTTCATAAATTTATTATGGGTCTGCTGAAAATGTCACCAAATCTGCTGGGTCAAAAATATACATACAGCAACATTAGTATTTGGTTACATGTCCCTTGGCCATTTTCACGGCAACTAGGCGCTTTTGGTAGCCATCCACAAGCTCCTGGCAAGCTTCAGGTCGAATGTTTGACCACTCTTCTTGACAGAATTGGTGCAGTTCAGCTAAATGTGATGGTTTTCTTGCATGAACCTGTTTCTTTAGCACTGTCCACATGTTCTCAATGGGGTTTAAGTCAGGACTTTGGGAAGGCCATTCTAAAACCTTAATTCTAGCCTGGTTTAGCCATTCCTTTACCACTTTTGATGTGTGTTTTGGGTCATTGTCTTGTTGGAACACCCAACTGCGCCCAAGACCCAACCTTCGGGCTGATGGTTTTAAGTTTTCCTGCAGAATTTGGAGGTAATCCTCCTTCTTCATTATCCCATTTACTTTCTGCAAAGAACCAGTTCCACTGGCAGCAAAACATCCCCAGAGCATAATACTACCACCACCATGCTTGACAGTAGGCATGGTGTTCCTGGGATTAAAGGCCTCACCTTTTCTCCTCCAAACATATTGCTGGGTGTTGTGGCCAAACAGCTCAATTTTTGTTTCGTCTGACCAGAGAACTTTCCTCCAGAAGGTTTTATCTTTGTCCATGTGATCAGCAGCAAACTTCAGCCGAGTCTTAAGGTGCCTTTTCTGGAGCAAGGGCTTCTTTCTTGCACGGCAGCCTCTCAGTCCATGGCGATGTAAAACACGCTTGACTGTGGAGACTGACACCTGTGTTCCATCAGCTTCCAAATCCTTGCAGACCTGCTTCTTGGTGATTCTTGGTTGACTCTTGACCATCCTGACCAATCTCCTCTCGGCAGCATGTGATAGCTTGCGTTTTCTTCCTGATCGTGGCAGTGACACAACTGTTCCATGCACTTTGTACTTGCGTATAATTGTCTGCACAGTTGCTCTTGGGACCTGTAGCTGCTTTGAAATGGCTCCAAGTGACTTCCCTGACTTGTTCAAGTCAATAATTCGCTTTTTCAGATCCACACTGAGTTCCTTTGACTTTCCCATTGTAGCTTTTGTAGCTGAGTCTAATCACTGGGTCAAATGAGCCCTATTTAAATGGGCTCATGAGAAGTCAACAGCTGTAGTCAATCAGAATCACTTACAAGAAGTGAAGAGGCCATGACATGAAGCTAATTTGATTGACACAACTCGCTACATCACCAAAATTGACAAATTTTGTTGCTGTATGTATATTTTTGACCCAGCAGATTTGGTGACATTTTCAGCAGACCCATAATAAATTTATGAAAGAACCAAATTTTATGACTGTTTTTTGTGACAAACATGTATGTGTTCCGATCACTCTATCACAGAAAAATAAGAGTTGTAGAACTTATTGAAAACTCAAGACAGCCATAACATTATGTTTTTTACAAGTGTATGTAAACTTTTGACCACAACTGTACTACTGAGGACTAATACCAACTTAACGTCACTCAGGTGCATAAGGGTCAACTTTCTTTCCAAGTTTCAATTATCCATTACAAACTAGTAATGAGCAGTGGTATGAAAGGCATTTTATACACTTTTATCCCCCCCCCAATGCATCATTTTTAGGTCAACAGATCTTATGTAACTCTGTGACCCGTGGTCCCGGTCATTGCTCCCCTCGCCCGGTCAGCACGGCCAAGGTGAACGGGCCTCAGTTCACCTCCACCTCCGTCATCGGTCCACAGCTTCCTCCTCACATGGCAAAGGTATCACCACACCACTGCACCATGCCAGGAAATCTGACTGGGAACTGGTTGTTATTGTTCACTAGTATAATTGAGAGGGCTGTGTTTTGTTTGTTTACACTGTTAAACTCTTACTTTCTGTTCCTTATATTCAGATTTCCCATAACTGACCGCTGTTCACTTTGCAGAATAACTCTCCCATGAAGGAGGACCAAGGTGGCTCAAAGCCTGGCGGCAGCAACAGCAGCAGCGTCCCGAAGAGCCGGCCCAGCCCCTGCAGTTCTTCGGCTGCCGCATCCCACCTGCGCCCGCTGCCCTCGTCCTCTTCCTCCAGCGCACCACAGTCTACCTCAGACCTCAGTTGGCCTGTGCAGGTGAACGGTGGCGCCGCCGCTCACAATAGAGCAGCTTTCCTGGTTCCGTATGGCCAAGAGTCATCCGACGAGTCCGACCAGGAAGGCGGAGCCTTGGATAATGGCACAGGGAAGTCTTACCCTGGTGCCAAGGCATCCGACGGGAAAGGTGGGATGGATGGTCCCCTCTTCCACAGCTCAAGCTCCCTCACGCCCAAGACCAACGGTTCCAGTTGCTTCCCCGGAATTCTCCCACGAGAAAACGGATCGGGACTTGTTCACAGTGCCCAAAATGGCCACCATAAAGTCAATGGCTTCAAACCATGTGATAAGGTATAAATTGATCAGTCAAAGCTGATTAAGCGATGGTGTTTTCGGTGGGGTACCTTTTTTATCACAGTATTTTTTAAATTCTGCATATGTATGTTTTATATTACTTTAACATTTAAAGACCAAAAATGCTTTCATTTGAATATTTGCAAACAGCACATGGTTTCCTGGTTCTACTCCTGAAATGCTATAGCTGTGTAGTTCCATCAGCTTCAGTATTCAGATAATACTATTAGACAAGAGGAATTAGACAGAGGAATTGTGAACCCATTAAGTAATATAATCGGTAAACTGAAGCCATCAAATGGCCGTTAACAGCTTTTTGTTGCTTGCGTTGTTCAGGCTACAGAAATTGGAGCATCTTTATCTTCCCTGGTGAGCCCCACCAGCGGGTTGGACTCCCAGCTCAGAAAGAACGCATACAGGTACACAAGCCGCTCTGGTCATCTTTCAGATTCACTCATTCAGCGAATAGAAAGGAAACACTGCAGGTAGATGAAGTGAGTAACACTGCTGCCTTTTTCTTCTCTGTTCAGCTCCAAGCCATCGTGCTCTGATGCCACGCTCCCTCCTTCGCCTTCCTCTGGACGGACAAAAGCGATGTCCGAGCCTCTCACTCAACATGTCCCCGCTGTCCCCGCCTCCGCACAGGCCCCATTCAGCCCCCGAGACGCCAGCTAAGCCAACCGACACCACGCCTCGCACCCAGACGGCCTCGGCTGAGGAGCCCATCTACTGCTACGACACCCATGTGACAAAAGGCACCACGGCGCCCCCAGAGGCCAACCACGACCTCTGCTCACAGGGGGGCGACGGGCACGTGGCTTTAGAGAGGCCCGTGGCAACTGCGGACGCCTTTGAGCCCAACGGCGATGACTGCAGGGAAGATGCGGCAGCGTCTCTGTCTGGTGCGCCAGGCTCTAGAGAAGGCAGACGAGCGCGTGAGGAGCGGAAGTGTTAAAGACAAGACAAAAGAAATGCTTCCATATGCTCATATAACAAATAAAGTATAATAGCATGTTACCTAAGCAATAACTTGGTTTCTCAGTGCACACAAAATGTAAAGGAACACTGAAATTCAACCTGACCATTAAAAACTGTAAATGAGATTTTCTTGATAATTTACTAGATTCTATACCTTTACATGTCCATGATCTTTACACAACCAGTCCTGCTGATTTAAATGACACAATAAAGTTATGAACAAAATAATTTGTAATGGATAATTCTAGAATGGAAAACAGAAGTATGGGGTTAATGTGGGATGTGCTTAGGAGAAAACTCATCTTAAATATTAGCAGTTTCCAGTTCTAGGGATTTTGGCCGCTTGAAAAAACCAAATGGGCCCCGGTCGTTTGGGGACTGTGTCAGTCATAACTGCACTCCCTCACCTAGCATCTCTGCTTAAATGCTTGTTTAATTCTGAGACTGTGGTTTCCTATTTGTCTGAATTTTCCCATAATGCCAAAAAAATTCTACTACCACCCAAGAATTGGTAGCCTTTGTTTATCCCCCAGGGCAAATGTAGACAGATTCTGCTGTACCATTTTTCAAAAATCCACACTGAAGTCTTAATTTTGTTAGGGCTTGGAGATACATTTCTCAGAAATTGGTTATCAGTTTCTCAGAAGTCTCCCATAATGCCAAAAGAATTCCACTGCTGCATGAGAGTATGAACCCTTAACTATCATAACAGTAAGTTTTTGCATATTTCACTGTACCATTTCCTCATAAATCCATTTTAGGTTCATACTGCATTTAGGTGAATTAAAGCACTCATATCAAATAGGCTGAATCTGTGTAAATATCCTTTTGATCCTGACCAGAGTGAGCTTGTTCACTTTCACTGAAACCGTCATCAAGAACATCATCCTGTTCTTCATCCATGTTGTCAGATTTCTTCTGACAAGTGTCATGACAAACTTCTATCAGGGGACTGATACAGTTAGGTTTTTGCATCTGAGATGCAGAATCCCTCCATCACCTTATTGTGTACTGTAAGGAACCATGTAAAGCATTAAATGGGCCTGAGGCCTCAGCATCAACCCACAGTCTTTGAGAGGTCATAGGTCATAGTTGGGTCAAAGCCTGCTTCAACTGCTTCCTACTAGCATCATACTTGGGTCAAAGCTGATGAATGAAGGACAATTACATCATGACAGTTCAGCTACCAGGTGTAAGAGAGGGAGGAGCTTGAAGGTAAGAGAAAGGGACACGAATGGAGGATTCACATCCAACACTCCAAAATTAAGGTTTTATGTTGTTCTCAACGACTTTGTTATTGCATACCCTGTTGGTGTAAAAAAATAAACTGTTTTTTTCCCATCACCTGACTCCCTGTCCACTGTGTAATTTGGTTTTGTGCATGACACCTAGCTTTAAATTATCAGTCAAGCAACCAATGAGTATATTGAAGATGAGTTGTGAGTGGTGTCATATCATACATGTATTCTCTGAAAGAAGGGATTTGAGTGCCATCCTGCAACTTCTTTCCACCAACAACCCCCTTAAAAGCCAAAATAAACACATCCATTGACATGGTAAATGCCAACAGTAAAATTGTACAACCTGCCATTATGCCCATTTAGACAGCCAAGATATGGTATTTTCACCTGTTTTAAAACAAAATGGGATATCTTCAAAATGGGCTCTCATCCACCTAGTGTCTGGTACCTGAAAGAGGTCATATGCCTTCCACAAAAATTGATTAGTGCTGTGGTACATCCTGAGAAGCCAGAAATGTGCTGATCAACTTCACACAACTATAGCTGCTGGGAATCAGTGCCGGAGTGGCTAATCGGGAGATTCGGGAGGATTCCCGATGGGCCGGCTCATGTCAATCTCTAGTTTGGGCCGATTAGGAGGGAAAAATAATTTTGGGCCGGATTTGGGCATGAAACTCCCGGGCTGAAAAAGTGGCCCACTCCGGCCCTGCTGGGAATTGTGGTTGGAAACAAGGAGAGTAAAAAGGTTTTGATATTAGCAAAAAGCTTGTGATGTTTGGTTATAATTTGAAAGAACAAAATCATCTAAACAGATTTGTAAGGTGTGGTGATTACTCCCGTAAGCATACCTTTAGCTGAAATGGGAGTTCAACTGATTACATGTAATTTTTATTTTCACCACTGGGTGCAACTGACAGCAAGGAATTAGCCACAGATAAAACAAGATAACCACATTCAGTACATTAGTATATTAGCACATTAGTACACTAAAACCAGGGCTTAATTTGAGCCGGATCCTGCCGGAACAGGATCCGGGAACTCTTTCATTTTGAAGGGTGCGTTCCGGGAACTGTCTGCCTCGATCCGGTAACTTTCAAGCCTACTAATTATAAGTTATGAAGAAATCTGTCTGTGTTAAACCAATTAATTGAACAAATAATTCTATAAAATACATTTTTTAAACACAAGAGCCACATTCAGGCTTCCTAAATCACATAAGAGCCCTCCTTTTTAGCGATGCCTTTAGGCGTCTCCCCTATAAAGCTAGTTATACTTTAGCGAGTGACCGTAGCGCGCGACTCCGCACACATCGCGCGAACCTCCGGAGGAGGAGGAGGCGTTTATACTTGCCGCGTCACATTATTTAGTGTGCTAGTTAGTAGTATAAAGAAACACCCCTCAAAAACAGGGGAAGGAATATTTACCTGACAAATTTTAATGTTGCTTTGTGTTTCAGATTTGTAAATTGCTGGAATTTAGGCTAAAGTACTTGAAAATGCACTTAAATGCACTTCTGCACTTAAAACACTTATAAAACACACGTAAATCATTTAAAAGTCATTTATATATACGAATTGGCTTGCTATTTTGACATTTGTGTGCCTAAGCGTTGTGTTTTGTGTGCGTGCCGGTGACATTGTTGGCATCAGTGACCCCTTGTCTCATGCCGCTGTTTGCGTTCTGGCATCGTTTGATTTACAAATTAAGCACTGACTTAACGTTTTAAACGTTTTATCACGACAAGAGCTACGCGATACTGCTCTAAAACACAGTGCTCTGATAAAGAAGATAAATGGAATGTATGGAAGCCCATTTCCGCCACGTAAAATAAAAAAAAAATTGCTATCTCATTATTTTGAGATTCTAAGTCATTATATACTATAGTATCTCAAAATAATGACTTAGTATCTCGAAATAATGAGATAGCAATTTACTTAATAATGAGAAAAAAAAATATGTGCTGTTTTTTTTTTTTTTTTACTTTAGGTGGTGGGAATGGGCTTCCATATAAATGTCTGTATTGTAAAGACGACATTTTACCCTGATGCTTTTGTCGGCATTTTTCAGGTGCCCTGGATGCTGCTGCTGAAAAAATCAGAGAATTGGAGGTCAAGGTCAGAGAATTAGAATCTCAGCTCAGGGGCCTGCAAATCAACAGATTTTGTGCAACTGATGAGAAGTTCAGATTCTACACCCGTTTTCCATCAGAGAAGGTATTTTTGATCTTTTGGGAGTCGGTTGCTCCCTCAGCATCCAGGTTGGTGTACTGGAGTAAAGCACAGAGGAACGAGGGTGTGATGGAAATTGAGAAACCAAGTCCAAGTCAAAGACTGGCACAACAAGACTGGAAATAACAAGACAGTCTGGAATTCTCAGCCTACTGGAACCAGGAGATGCATGCATGGCAGACAAGGGCTTTGTCATTGACCAGATGCTGTCTGATGTTGGTGCAACACTCATCATCCCCCCCTTCAAGAAATCCACCTGCTTCAGCAAGGAGGACACGGAGAAAACACAAGCCATAGCTCGTCTCTGAATCCTGGTGGAGAGAGCTATCAGAAGAGTCAAAGAATACCACATCTGGCACACAACCATTCCTCTTACCCTTTCAGGCTCAGTGAATCTGCTGTGGACTACCGGTTGTTGTAATGACCAACTACCAAGGTCCCTTAGATTTAAACAGTGATGTACCTGTCTAAATTATTCTTGTAACACTGGAAGAAACAAAGATACAAAATTATTTATAGTTCTATTCATGTTTAATGATGGAATGAAGGTTTTTTGTTTATATTATGTTTTTTTTTTGTTACAGACCTGTAACAACTTCTTTAAGAGGCTTCTCTGTCCTCCACTCATTACCTGTATTAATGGCACCAGGATGATGTTTCCTCTTGTGAGTCTTGGTTCCTCCCAAGGTTTCTTCCTATAGTTTTTGAAGGAGATTTTCCTTGACCACTGTTGCCTTTGGCTTGCTCACCAGGGTTTTTTTTTTTGTTGTTGATGATTCTGGACTTCTATAAGGGTGCTTTGTGTAAAAACCACTATATAAATACATTTCATTTGATGATTAATGTTTATTAAATGTTCCTTTTCTACACAATGTTTGCATATTTCATTAATTAAGGTAACAGGCTGGTAATATAAATACAGATTTAATACATCAGGGTATATACAGAGATTCTTAAGTTGAATTTAATACCTTTTTAATACCTACAAAATATTTTTTAATACCAGCATGACTTAAAGCGGCGACTGAAGTGGCCTCTCGGTTGTTGCTAACCACTGGCCTAAACCAGTCTTTAAACAGGCATGAAAATGGGTCAGTGTCAGTCCTGCCTCCCTCCTGTCGGTCATGTCTTCTGTTTGTCTTTTATTTTGAAATTTCTTAGTTGTGTCTGTCTTCACTCCCCTGCCCCCTCGTTATTGCTTTCTGCTGTGTCTTGTTGAGTCCCTTGGTCGGTTAGTGTATTTAAGTCTTGTGTTTAATCTCTTGTTTGTATGCGATTTGGTATCTTGGTCTTTTGTGTCTGTAATACTAGTCTGTATGTACTCCTTGTATTTTGTGTGACTTTGGTTTCTCTAGGGGTATTGCTTGTTGATGTCTTTGCTTTTATTTAGCCTTGTCCACCCAGCTATTCCTGTTAGTGTTGTTTGGTTCATAAGTTAGGTGTTTGATTATTCTTGGGGTATGTTTTGTGTGCTTTGTGTATATGTATCAGTTTTGTCATTAAATTCATTGTTCAGTCCGCACTTGCGTTCAGCCCTCTCTCCTAGTTGTTACCGAATAACCGACCTACAATGAACGCAGCGGACAGTGGAGTGAGGCATGTTGCTTGCTTGCCTCCTCCCAAAGATGATGAGGACTTTCAGGTACAGCTGGACTATTTGCAGTCATGTTTCATTTTGGACACTGCAGGTAAACCTGTTGCAATGCCCTCTTTAACTGACTCCCCAGACATGTACGATGGAGAGGAGCGTAATGCTGATGCCTTTGTTCTACAATGTAGCCTGTATTTTCAGTTCCTGACATGCCCTATGCCACCGGAAAAGGCTCTGGTGCTCTTTATGAGGGCAAGACTACAGGGAAAGGCGCTTCAGTGGGCAAACCTCATCCTTGCGCACCGGACGGAGGAAGCCTGGACTGTGGAGGGGTTTTTCAAACTCTTACAGGCTAGGTTCTCCGGTGTTGCCCCCCAGCCCTACAGCATGTCTGAGACTGTAGGTGCTACTACACCTCTTCCTGGAGTGGTCTTCTCCACCAGTATGGTGGATTTTCCTAAGACTTTTTTTGGGGGGGTGCTATGAGCCTATGCGTCGGGCCCTCATGTCTCATCAGACCGACCCCATTGGCAATGTGGGGAGGAAGAGGGGACTGAGGGGCGGCGCAAGGGCATGTCCATGTTCCTCCCCAGATGCTCCAGCGGCCTCGGCGCCTCCTAACCCGCAGACAGACATACATTTGCTATCAAATCAAAGCCCATCCTATCCTCTAAAATATTAATATAAACTGATTCCACTGTAGGCAAGGTAGTTAATCACTGTATGTATAGTGACATAGAACATTTGTGGAATTACGGTAAATTGCAAATAAACAAAATACAACATGACTGTTGTCCACAAACTTTAAATAAATTATGCATGCAATGTATGGATTATATTCAGATATAACCAAAAAACTTCTCTCTGCCTCAGAGGATGAAACATGGACTACTAAAAGCAACCAGAGCTTCCACTTGCCCAAATAATCCATGTACCTCTGAAGGCAAAGCATGAATGATCTCTGCAGCTTCTGCACTGTTACTGTATCTTTGTACCAGTACTCTCCTAATAAGGTGATACATAATATTTAAAATAATATAACAGGTTTGATTATTATTATTTACTTAAACTATTTCCGCTCTTTAAAAAAAAAACTCAGGAGTGTTGTGTCCTGTGGTTTTATTTGTTTCTTTGGTGGCATGCTGAAATGAAATGACAAAAAATGTATGTTAAGGTTTCCTGACTAGACAAGACTAACGTTAATGTTGGACAGTCCGTGTCCCAAACAGCACACTCTGGAACATTACATACTGCACTACTGAAAACACTTCAAACCATGGTGTCCTTTTATTTATTCGTTTATTTGTTTTATTCATTATATTTTATTTTTTACACATTCAGTGTAGTAGCAGTTTTGGACGTGGCCAGAGAGTAATGTAACTTTATGTTTCAGAGAGCTTTCTGACAAGTTTTAATATAAACGTTAGCTAACCCAAACCCTCCTAGTCTGGTACCATAACAGCACATTACAATAAAGCTATTTTATGGTCATATGGTTGGCTATTCATTGCTCTTATCACTGACCTCGCATTTAACTGTGCGTTCACACCGAAAGCGATAAAATCGCTCTCCGTCGCCGAGTCGCCAGCATCGCATCGCGTGGGGGCGTGTCCAACAAACATCACGCCGGCATGCAGCACGTGACAGATATGCAAATCACATTTTTAAAGCAGGACGCAGTATTTATGTTAATCTATTGATTACAGGACACACGATTATAAAGGAGTGCGTGTATAAAACATAGTGTGTGTATAAAATACATATAGTATATAAACCTAAAATGTTTATGTATTTTTTTTTTACTTTTTACCCCAGACCCAAAAATCAAACAGGAATTTAAAAAATCATAACCAATAATCGGGTATACGCTAATGTATTGCAGATGTTTTTTAACAAATGAACAGTATTGAACGAGGGTGTGATGGAAATTGAGAAACCAAGTCCAAACCAAAGACTGGCACTTGTGGATGAATTGTTCATGTACTGCTGCTGTGTTGCAGTTGGCCTGAAAGAGAAGGTTCTTGCAGACATCTTTGGGGTCAGCACAACAACTGTAAGCAGAGTTCTCATCACATGGGCCAACTATTTATACCTGGTCTTGGGGTCAGTGCCAACCTGGATGTAAAGGGAACAGGTCCAAGCAACCATGCCAGAGAAGTTTAAACAGTACTGTTCAAACGTTAAGAGTGATCCTGGACTGTACAGAAATCAGATGCAAAACTCCATCATCGCTTACACTCCAGTCTGAAACATTTTCAGTGTACAAGAATCACACAACTTTTAGAGCACTGATAGGTGTTGCCCTATGTGGTGTAATCACCTTTGTTTCAAAGCTCTTCACAGGGGCAGTGTCTGACAAAGAAATAACAAGACAGTCTGGAATTCTCAGCCTACTGGAACCAGGAGACAAGGGCAGACAAGGGCTTTATCATTGACCAGATGCTGTCTGATGTTGGTGCAACACTCATCATCCCCCCCTTCAAGAAATCCACCTGCTTCAGCAAGGAGGACACGGAGAAAACACAAGCCATAGCTCGTCTCTGAATCCTGGTGGAGAGAGCTATCAGAAGAGTCAAAGAATACCACATCTGGGACACAACCATTCCTCTTACCCTTTCAGGCTCAGTGAATCTGCTGTGGACTACCGGTTGTTGTAATGACCAACTACCAAGGTCCCTTAGATTTAAACAGTGATGTACCTGTCTAAATTATTCTTCTAACACTGGAAGAAACAAAGATACAAAATTATTTATAGTTCTATTCATGTTTAATGATGGAATGAAGGTTTTTTGTTTATATTATGTTTTTTTTTTTTTTTGTTACAGACCTGTAACAACTTCTTTAAGAGGCTTCTCTGTCCTCCACTCATTACCTGTATTAAGGGCACCAGGATGATGTTTCCTCTTGTGAGTCTTGGTTCCTCCCAAGGTTTCTTCCTATAGTTTTTGAAGGAGATTTTCCTTGACCACTGTTGCCTTTGGCTTGCTCACCAGGGTTTTTTTTTTTGTTGTTGATGATTCTGGACTTCTATAAGGGTGCTTTGTGTAAAAACCACTATATAAATACATTTCATTTGATGATTAATGTTTATTAAATGTTCCTTTTCTACACAATGTTTGCATATTTCATTAATTAAGGTAACAGGCTGGTAATATAAATACAGATTTAATACATCAGGGTATATACAAAGATTCTTAAGTTGAATTTAATACCTTTTTAATACCTACAAAATATTTTTTAATACCAGCATGACTTAAAGCGGCGACTGAAGTGGCCTCTCGGTTGTTACTAACCACTGGCCTAAACCAGTCTTTAAACAGGCATGAAAATGGGTCAGTGTCAGTCCTGCCTCCCTCCTGTCGGTCATGTCTTCTGTTTGTCTTTTATTTTGAAATTTCCTAGTTGTGTCTGTCTTCACTCCCCTGCCCCCTCGTTATTGCTTTCTGCTGTGTCTTGTTGAGTCCCTTGGTTGGTTAGTGTATTTAAGTCTTGTGTTTAATCTCTTGTTTGTATGCGATTTGGTATCTTGGTCTTTTGTGTCTGTAATACTAGTCTGTATGTACTCCTTGTATTTTGTGTGACTTTGGTTTCTCTAGTGATTTTGCTTGTTGATGTCTTTGCTTTTATTTAGCCTTGTTCACCCAGCTATTTCTGTTAGTGTTGTTTGGTTCATAAGTTAGGTGTTTGATTATTCTTGGGGTATGTTTTGTGTGCTTTGTGTATATGTATCAGTTTTGTCATTAAATTCATTGTTCAGTCCGCACTTGCGTTCACTCCTAGTGTTACAGAATAACCGACCTACAATGAACGCAGCGGACAGTGGAGTGAGGCATGTTGCTTGCTTGCCTCCTCCCAAAGATGATGAGGACTTTCAGGTACAGCTGGACTATTTGCAGTCATGTTTCATTTTGGACACTGCAGGTAAACCTGTTGCAATGCCCTCTTTAACTGACTCCCCAGACATGTACGATGGAGAGGAGCGTAATGCTGATGCCTTTGTTCTACAATGTAGCCTGTATTTTCAGTTCCTGACATGCCCTATGCCACCGGAAAAGGCTCTGGTGCTCTTTATGAGGGCAAGACTACAGGGAAAGGCGCTTCAGTGGGCAAACCTCATCCTTGCGCACCGGACGGGGGAAGCCTGGACTGTGGAGGGGTTTTTCAAACTCTTACAGGCTAGGTTCTCCGGTGTTGCCCCCCAGCCCTACAGCATGTCTGAGACTGTAGGTGCTACTACACCTCTTCCTGGAGTGGTCTTCTCCACCAGTATGGTGGATTTTCCTAAGACTTTTTTGGGGGGGGTGCTATGAGCCTATGCGTCGGGCCCTCATGTCTCATCAGACCGACCCCATTGGCAATGTGGGGAGGAAGAGGGGACTGAGGGGCGGCGCAAGGGCATGTCCATGTTCCTCCCCAGATGCTCCAGCGGCCTCGGCGCCTCCTAACCCGCAGACAGACATACATTTGCTATCAATCAAAGCCCACCCTATCCTCTAAAATATTAATATAAACTGATTCCACTGTAGGTAAGGTAGTTAATCACTGTATGTATAGTGACATAGAACATTTGTGGAATTACGGTAAATTGCAATAATAAACAAAATACAACATGACTGTTGTCCACAAACTTTAAATAAATTATGCATGCAATGTATGGATTATATTCAGATATAACCAAAAAACTTCTCTCTGCCTCAGAGGATGAAACATGGACTACTAAAAGCAACCTGACCAGAGCTTCCACTTGCCCAAATAATCCATGTACCTCTGAAGGCAAAGCATGAATGATCTCTGCAGCTTCTGCACTGTTACTGTATCTTTGTACCAGTACTCTCCTAATAAGGTGAATACATAATATTTAAAATAATATAACAGGTTTGATTATTATTATTTTACTTAAACTATTTCCGCTCTTAAAAAAAAAAACTCAGGAGTGTTGTGGTCCTGTGGTTTTATTTGTTTCTTTGGTGGCATGCTGAAATGAAATGACAAAAAATGTATGTTAAGGTTTCCTGACTAGACAAGACTAACGTTAATGTTGGACAGTCCGTGTCCCAAACAGCACACTCTGGAACATTACATACTGCACTACTGAAAACACTTCAAACCATGGTGTCCTTTTATTTATTCGTTTATTTGTTTTATTCATTATATTTTATTTTTTACACATTCAGTGTAGTAGCAGTTTTGGACGTGGCCAGAGAGTAATGTAACTTTATGTTTCAGGGAGCTTTCTGACAAGTTTTAATATAAACGTTAGCTAACCCAAACCCTCCTAGTCTGGTACCATAACAGCACATTGCAATAAAGCTATTTTATGGTCATATGGTTGGCTATTCATTGCTCTTATCACTGACCTCGCGTTTAACACGGGCGCAAACTACCCGCCGCTCCAGCGAGGCGAGAGCTCGGGTCAGTGACATTGACTGTATATATAATGGACGGTACGTCACCGTTGACTCCCATTGTGAGTTTTTGAAGCCACCAAGATGGCCACAAGGACGCTGCCATCTTGAAAATTGCAGCCAGAGCATGCGCATTAGAACCGGTAGGCAGGACAGTATCTCCGCCAGAGACCTATCTCCGCTCCGACATTGTTAGGATACGCCCACCAGTATAGACACTTTTGACGTTTTACAAAATAAACAAAGGTAAAAGGTTTTAATATTGCTGTCGAGAGTTTTGCTGTCGAGAGTTTCGCGTTCACGTTTGAGCGTCTGGTATTAGATGTCAACCCAACGCAGCTATTAACTGTCAATCACCTTATCGCCACACCCCTTTAAGTAACACTTAATAACTTCTATAAAATCTGTTTATCATAGAGAAAAACACTGGAAGAGATACTAACGCAATGGGGTCTTACAGAATTGACAAAATATAATTGCTCAAAAAACTTATTTTACGTGTAAATAAAAATTCAAAGTTTGTCGTCCGGCCCGTTCACCAACATGGGAATGGGCGGGGTTAAAAGTTGTACTGCAGCCAGCCACTAGAGGGCAGCTGACTCACGTTTTAAACGTTTCATCACGACAAGAGCTACACAATACTGCTCTAAAACACAGTGCTCTGATAAAGAAGATAAATGGAATGTATGGAAGCCCATTTCCGCCACCTAAAATAAAAAATAAAATTTGCTATCTCATTATTTTGAGATACTAAGTCATTATATACTATAGTATCTCAAAATAATGACTTAGTATCTCGAAATAATGAGATAGCAATTTACTTAATAATGAGAAAAAAATATAATGGTGCTGTTTTTTTTTACTTTAGGTGGTGGGAATGGGCTTCCATATAAATGTCTGTATTGTAAAGACGACATTTTACCCTGATGCTTTTGTCGGCATTTTTCAGGGTGCCCTGGATGCTGCTGCTGAAAAAATCAGAGAATTGGAGGCCAAGGTCAGAGAATTAGAATCTCAGCTCAGGGGCCTGCAATCAACAGATTTTGTGCAACTGATGAGAAGTTCAGATTCTACACCCGTTTTCCATCAGAGAAGGTATTTTTGATCTTTTGGGAGTCGGTTGCTCCCTCAGCATCCAGGTTGGTGTACTGGAGTAAAGCACAGAGGAACGAGGGTGTGATGGAAATTGAGAAACCAAGTCCAAGCCAAAGACTGGCACAACAAGACTGGAAATAACAAGACAGTCTGGAATTCTCAGCCTACTGGAACCAGGAGATGCATGCATGGCAGACAAGGGCTTTGTCATTGACCAGATGCTGTCTGATGTTGGTGCAACACTCATCATCCCCCCCTTCAAGAAATCCACCTGCTTCAGCAAGGAGGACATGGAGAAAACACAAGCCATAGCTCGTCTCTGAATCCTGGTGGAGAGAGCTATCAGAAGAGTCAAAGAATACCACATCTGGCACACAACCATTCCTCTTACCCTTTCAGGCTCAGTGAATCTGCTGTGGACTACCGGTTGTTGTAATGACCAACTACCAAGGTCCCTTAGATTTAAACAGTGATGTACCTGTCTAAATTATTCTTGTAACACTGGAAGAAACAAAGATACAAAATTATTTATAGTTCTATTCATGTTTAATGATGGAATGAAGGTTTTTTTGTTTATATTATGTTTTTTTTTTTTTTGTTTACAGGACCTGTAACAACTTCTTTAAGAGGCTTCTCTGTCCTCCACTCATTACCTGTATTAAGGGCACCAGGATGATGTTTCCTCTTGTGAGTCTTGGTTCCTCCAAGGTTTCTTCCTATAGTTTTTGAAGGAGATTTTCCTTGACCACTGTTGCCTTTGCTTGCTCACCAGGGTTTTTTTTTTTGTTGTTGATGATTCTGGACTTCTATAAGGGTGCTTTGTGTAAAAACCACTATATAAATACATTTCATTTGATGATTAATGTTTATTAAATGTTCCTTTTCTACACAATGTTTGCATATTTCATTAATTAAGGTAACAGGCTGGTAATATAAATACAGATTTAATACATCAGGGTATATACAAAGATTCTTAAGTTGAATTTAATACCTTTTTAATACTACAAAATATTTTTTAATACCAGCATGACTTAAAGCGGCGGACTGAAGTGGCCTCTCGGTTGTTGCTAACCACTGGCCTAAACCAGTCTTTAAACAGGCATGAAAATGGGTCAGTGTCAGTCCTGCCTCCCTCCTGTCGGTCATGTCTTCTGTTTGTCTTTTATTTTGAAATTTCCTAGTTGTGTCTGTCTTCACTCCCCTGCCCCCTCGTTATTGCTTTCTGCTGTGTCTTGTTGAGTCCCTTGGTGGTTAGTGTATTTAAGTCTTGTGTTTAATCTCTTGTTTGTATGCGATTTGGTATCTTGGTCTTTTGTGTCTGTAATACTAGTCTGTATGTACTCCTTGTATTTTGTGTGACTTTGGTTTCTCTAGTGATTTTGCTTGTTGATGTCTTTGCTTTTATTTAGCCTTGTTCACCCAGCTATTTCTGTTAGTGTGGTTTGGTTCATAAGTTAGGGTGTTTGATTATTCTTGGGGTATGTTTTGTTGTGCTTTGTGTATATGTATCAGTTTTGTCATTAAATTCATTGTTCAGTCCGCACTTGCGTTCAGCCCTCTCTCCTAGTTGTTACAGAATAACCGACCTACAATGAACGCAGCGGACAGTGGAGTGAGGCATGTTGCTTGCTTGCCTCCTCCCAAAGTGATGAGGACTTTCAGTACAGCTGGACTATTTGCAGTCATGTGTTCATTTTGGACACTGCAGGTAAACCTGTTGCAATGCCCTCTTTAACTGACTCCCCCAGACATGTACGATGGAGAGGAGCGTAATGCTGATGCCTTTGTTCTACAATGTAGCCTGTATTTTCAGTTCCTGACATGCCCTATGCCACCGGAAAAGGCTCTGGTGCTCTTTATGAGGGCAAGACTACAGGGAAAGGCGCTTCAGTGGGCAAACCTCATCCTTGCGCACCGGACGGAGGAAGCCTGGACTGTGGAGGGGTTTTTCAAACTCTTACAGGCTAGGTTCTCCGGTGTTGCCCCCCAGCCCTACAGCATGTCTGAGACTGTAGGTGCTACTACACCTCTTCCTGGAGTGGTCTTCTCCACCAGTATGGTGGATTTTCCTAAGACTTTTTTTGGGGGGGTGCTATGAGCCTATGCGTCGGGCCCTCATGTCTCATCAGACCGACCCCATTGGCAATGTGGGGAGGAAGAGGGGACTGAGGGGCGGCGCAAGGGCATGTCCATGTTCCTCCCCAGATGCTCCAGCGGCCCTCGGCGCCCTCTAACCCGCAGACAGACATACATTTGCTATCAAATCAAAGCCCATCCTATCCTCTAAAATATTAATATAAACTGATTCCACTGTAGGCAAGGTAGTTAATCACTGTATGTATAGTGACATAGAACATTTGTGGAATTACGGTAAATTGCAAATAAACAAAATACAACATGACTGTTGTCCACAAACTTTAAATAAATTATGCATGCAATGTATGGATTATATTCAGATATAACCAAAAAACTTCTCTCTGCCTCAGAGGATGAAACATGGACTACTAAAAGCAACCAGAGCTTCCACTTGCCCAAATAATCCATGTACCTCTGAAGGCAAAGCATGAATGATCTCTGCAGCTTCTGCACTGTTACTGTATCTTTGTACCAGTACTCTCCTAATAAGGTGATACATAATATTTAAAATAATATAACAGGTTTGATTATTATTATTTACTTAAACTATTTCCGCTCTTTAAAAAAAAAACTCAGGAGTGTTGTGTCCTGTGGTTTTATTTGTTTCTTTGGTGGCATGCTGAAATGAAATGACAAAAAATGGTATGTTAAGGTTTCCTGACTAGACAAGACTAACGTTAATGTTGGACAGTCCGTGTCCCAAACAGCACACTCTGGAACATTACATACTGCACTACTGAAAACACTTCAAACCATGGTGTCCTTTTATTTATTCGTTTATTTGTTTTATTCATTATATTTTATTTTTTACACATTCAGTGTAGTAGCAGTTTTGGACGTGGCCAGAGAGTAATGTAACTTTATGTTTCAGAGAGCTTTCTGACAAGTTTTATATAAACGTTAGCTAACCCAAACCCTCCTAGTCTGGTACCATAACAGCACATTACAATAAAGCTATTTTATGGTCATATGGTTGGCTATTCATTGCTCTTATCACTGACCTCGCATTTAACTGTGCGTTCACACCGAAAGCGATAAAATCGCTCTCCGTCGCCGAGTCGCCAGCATCGCATCGCGTGGGGGCGTGTCCAACAAACATCACGCCGGCATGCAGCACGTGACAGATATGCAAATCACATTTTTAAAGCAGGACGCAGTATTTATGTTAATCTATTGATTACAGGACACACGATTATAAAGGAGTGCGTGTATAAAACATAGTGTGTGTATAAAATACATATAGTATATAAACCTAAAATGTTTATGTTTTTTTTTTTTACTTTTTACCCCAGACCCAAAAATCAAACAGGAATTTAAAAAATCATAACCAATAATCGGTATACGCTAATGTATTGCAGATGTTTTTTAACAAATGAACAGTATTGAACGAGGGGTGTGATGGAAATTGAGAAACCAAGTCCAAACCAAAGACTGGCACTTGTGGATTAATTGTTCAGGTACTGCTGCTGTGTTGCAGTTGGCCTGAAAGAGAAGGTTCTTGCAGACATCTTTGGGGTCAGCACAACAACTGTAAGCAGAGTTCTCATCACATGGGCCAACTATTTATACCTGGTCTTGGGGTCAGTGCCAACCTGGATGTAAAGGGAACAGTCCAAGCAACCATGCCAGAGAAGTTTAAACAGTACTGTTCAAACGTTAAGAGTGATCCTGGACTGTACAGAAATCAGATGCAAAACTCCATCATCGCTTACACTCCAGTCTGAAACATTTTCAGTGTACAAGAATCACACAACTTTTAGAGCACTGATAGGTGTTGCCCTATGTGGTGTAATCACCTTTGTTTCAAAGCTCTTCACAGGGGCAGTGTCTGACAAAGAAATAACAAGACAGTCTGGAATTCTCAGCCTACTGGAACCAGGAGACAAGGGCAGACAAGGGCTTTATCATTGACCAGATGCTGTCTGATGTTGGTGCAACACTCATCATCCCCCCCTTCAAGAAATCCACCTGCTTCAGCAAGGAGGACACGGAGAAAACACAAGCCATAGCTCGTCTCTGAATCCTGGTGGAGAGAGCTATCAGAAGAGTCAAAGAATACCACATCTGGGACACAACCATTCCTCTTACCGCTTTCAGGCTCAGTGAATCTGCTGTGGACTACCGGTTGTTGTAATGACCAACTACCAAGGTCCCTTAGATTTAAACAGTGATGTACCTGTCTAAATTATTCTTCTAACACTGGAAGAAACAAAGATACAAAATTATTTATAGTTCTATTCATGTTTAATGATGGAATGAAGGTTTTTTGTTTATATTATGTTTTTTTTTTTGTTACAGACCTGTAACAACTTCTTTAAGAGGCTTCTCTGTCCTCCACTCATTACCTGTATTAATGGCACCAGGATGATGTTTCCTCTTGTGAGTCTTGGTTCCTCCCAAGGTTTCTTCCTATAGTTTTTGAAGGAGATTTTCCTTGACCACTGTTGCCTTTGGCTTGCTCACCAGGGTTTTTTTTTTTTGTTGTTGATGATTCTGGACTTCTATAAGGGTGCTTTGTGTAAAAACCACTATATAAATACATTTCATTTGATGATTAATGTTTATTAAATGTTCCTTTTCTACACAATGTTTGCATATTTCATTAATTAAGGTAACAGGCTGGTAATATAAATACAGATTTAATACATCAGGGTATATACAAAGATTCTTAAGTTGAATTTAATACCTTTTTAATACCTACAAAATATTTTTTAATACCAGCATGACTTAAAGCGGCGACTGAAGTGGCCTCTCGGTTGTTACTAACCACTGGCCTAAACCAGTCTTTAAACAGGCATGAAAATGGGTCAGTGTCAGTCCTGCCTCCCTCCTGTCGGTCATGTCTTCTGTTTGTCTTTTATTTTGAAATTTCCTAGTTGTGTCTGTCTTCACTCCCCTGCCCCCTCGTTATTGCTTTCTGCTGTGTCTTGTTGAGTCCCTTGGTTGGTTAGTGTATTTAAGTCTTGTGTTTAATCTCTTGTTTGGTATGCGATTTGGTATCTTGGTCTTTTGTGTCTGTAATACTAGTCTGTATGTACTCCTTGTATTTTGTGTGACTTTGGGTTTCTCTAGTGATTTTGCTTGTTGATGTCTTTGCTTTTATTTAGCCTTGTTCACCCAGCTATTTCTGTTAGTGTTGTTTGGTTCATAAGTTAGGTGTTTGATTATTCTTGGGGTATGTTTTGTGTGCTTTGTGTATATGTATCAGTTTTGTCATTAAATTCATTGTTCAGTCCGCACTTGCGTTCAGCCCTCTCTCCTAGTTGTTACAGAATAACCGACCTACAATGAACGCAGCGGACAGTGGAGTGAGGCATGTTGCTTGCTTGCCTCCTCCCAAAGATGATGAGACTTTCAGGTACAGCTGGACTATTTGCAGTCATGTTTCATTTTGGACACTGCAGGTAAACCTGTTGCAATGCCCTCTTTAACTGACTCCCCAGACATGTACGATGGAGAGGAGCGTAATGCTGATGCCTTTGTTCTACAATGTAGCCTGTATTTTCAGTTCCTGACATGCCCTATGCCACCGGAAAAGGCTCTGGTGCTCTTTATGAGGGCAAGACTACAGGGAAAGGCGCTTCAGTGGGCAAACCTCATCCTTGCGCACCGGACGGGGGAAGCCTGGACTGTGGAGGGGTTTTTCAAACTCTTACAGGCTAGGTTCTCCGGTGTTGCCCCCCAGCCCTACAGCATGTCTGAGACTGTAGGTGCTACTACACCTCTTCCTGGAGTGGTCTTCTCCACCAGTATGGTGGATTTTCCTAAGACTTTTTTGGGGGGGGTGCTATGAGCCTATGCGTCGGGCCCTCATGTCTCATCAGACCGACCCCATTGGCAATGTGGGGAGGAAGAGGGGACTGAGGGGCGGCGCAAGGGCATGTCCATGTTCCTCCCCAGATGCTCCAGCGGCCTCGGCGCCTCCTAACCCGCAGACAGACATACATTTGCTATCAAATCAAAGCCCACCCTATCCTCTAAAATATTAATATAAACTGATTCCACTGTAGGTAAGGTAGTTAATCACTGTATGTATAGTGACATAGAACATTTGTGGAATTACGGTAAATTGCAAATAATAAACAAAATACAACATGACTGTTGTCCACAAACTTTAAATAAATTATGCATGCAATGTATGGATTATATTCAGATATAACCAAAAAACTTCTCTCTGCCTCAGAGGATGAAACATGGACTACTAAAAGCAACCTGACCAGAGCTTCCACTTGCCCAAATAATCCATGTACCTCTGAAGGCAAAGCATGAATGATCTCTGCAGCTTCTGCACTGTTACTGTATCTTTGTACCAGTACTCTCCTAATAAGGTGATACATAATATTTAAAATAATATAACAGGTTTGATTATTATTATTTACTTAAACTATTTCCGCTCTTAAAAAAAAAAACTCAGGAGTGTTGTGTCCTGTGGTTTTATTTGTTTCTTTGGTGGCATGCTGAAATGAAATGACAAAAAATGTATGTTAAGGTTTCCTGACTAGACAAGACTAACGTTAATGTTGGACAGTCCGTGTCCAAACAGCACACTCTGGAACATTACATACTGCACTACTGAAAACACTTCAAACCATGGTGTCCTTTTATTTATTCGTTTATTTGTTTTATTCATTATATTTTATTTTTTACACATTCAGTGTAGTAGCAGTTTTGGACGTGGCCAGAGAGTAATGTAACTTTATGTTTCAGGGAGCTTTCTGACAAGTTTTAATATAAACGTTAGCTAACCCAAACCCTCCTAGTCTGGTACCATAACAGCACATTGCAATAAAGCTATTTTATGGTCATATGGTTGGCTATTCATTGCTCTTATCCACTGACCTCGCGTTTAACACGGGCGCAAACTACCCGCCGCTCCAGCGAGGCGAGAGCTCGGGTCAGTGACATTGACTGTATATATAATGGACGGTACGTCACCGTTGACTCCCATTGTGAGTTTTTGAAGCCACCAAGATGGCCACAAGGACGCTGCCATCTTGAAAATTGCAGCCAGAGCATGCGCATTAGAACGGTAGGCAGGACAGTATCTCCGCCAGAGACCTATCTCCGCTCCGACATTTGTTAGGATACGCCCACCAGTATAGACACTTTTGACGTTTTACAAAATAAACAAAGGTAAAAGGTTTTAATATTGCTGTCGAGAGTTTTGCTGTCGAGAGTTTCGCGTTCACGTTTGAGCGTCTGGTATTAGATGTCAACCAACGCAGCTATTAACTGTCAATCACCTTATCGCCACACCCCTTTAAGTAACACTTAATAACTTCTATAAAATCTGTTTATCATAGAGAAAAACACTGGAAGAGATACTAACGCAATGGGGTCTTACAGAATTGACAAAATATAATTGCTCAAAAAACTTATTTTACGTGTAATAAAATTCAAAGTTTGTCGTCCGGCCCGTTCACCAACATGGGAATGGGCGGGGTTAAAAGTTGTACTGCAGCCAGCCACTAGAGGGCAGCTGACTCACGTTTTAAACGTTTCATCACGACAAGAGCTACACAATACTGCTCTAAAACACAGTGCTCTGATAAAGAAGATAAATGGAATGTATGGAAGCCCATTTCCGCCACCTAAAATAAAAAATAAAAAATTGCTATCTCATTATTTTGAGATACTAAGTCATTATACTATAGTATCTCAAAATAATGACTTAGTATCTCGAAATAATGAGATAGCAATTTACTTAATAATGAGAAAAAAATATATGTGCTGTTTTTTTTTACTTTAGGTGGGTGGGAATGGGCTTCCCATATAAATGTCTGTATTGTAAAGACGACATTTTACCCTGATGCTTTTGTCGGCATTTTTCAGGTGCCCTGGATGCTGCTGCTGAAAAAATCAGAGAATTGGAGGCCAAGGTCAGAGAATTAGAAATCTCAGCTCAGGGGCCTGCAAATCAACAGATTTTGTGCAACTGATGAGAAGTTCAGATTCTACACCCGTTTTCCATCAGAGAAGGTATTTTTGATCTTTTGGGAGTCGGTTGCTCCCTCAGCATCCAGGTTGGTGTACTGGAGTAAAGCACAGAGGAACGAGGGTGTGATGGAAATTGAGAAACCAAGTCCAAGCCAAAGACTGGCACAACAAGACTGGAAATAACAAGACAGTCTGGAATTCTCAGCCTACTGGAACCAGGAGATGCATGCATGGCAGACAAGGGCTTTGTCATTGACCAGATGCTGTCTGATGTTGGTGCAACACTCATCATCCCCCCCTTCAAGAAATCCACCTGCTTCAGCAAGGAGGACATGGAGAAAACACAAGCCATAGCTCGTCTCTGAATCCTGGTGGAGAGAGCTATCAGAAAGAGTCAAAGAATACCACATCTGGCACACAACCATTCCTCTTACCCTTTCAGGCTCAGTGAATCTGCTGTGGACTACCGGTTGTTGTAATGACCAACTACCAAGGTCCCTTAGATTTAAACAGTGATGTACCTGTCTAAATTATTCTTGTAACACTGGAAGAAACAAAGATACAAAATTATTTATAGTTCTATTCATGTTTAATGATGGAATGAAGGTTTTTTGTTTATATTATGTTTTTTTTTTTTTTGTTACAGACCTGTAACAACTTCTTTAAGAGGCTTCTCTGTCCTCCACTCATTACCTGTATTAAGGGCACCAGGATGATGTTTCCTCTTGTGAGTCTTGGTTCCTCCCAAGTTTCTTCCTATAGTTTTTGAAGGAGATTTTCCTTGACCACTGTTGCCTTTGGCTTGCTCACCAGGGTTTTTTTTTTGTTGTTGATGATTCTGGACTTCTATAAGGGTGCTTTGTGTAAAAACCACTATATAAATACATTTCATTTGATGATTAATGTTTATTAAATGTTCCTTTTCTACACAATGTTTGCATATTTCATTAATTAAGGTAACAGGCTGGGTAATATAAATACAGATTTAATACATCAGGGTATATACAAAGATTCTTAAGTTGAATTTAATACCTTTTTAATACCTACAAAATATTTTTTAATACCAGCATGACTTAAAGCGGGCGACTGAAGTGGCCTCTCGGTTGTTGCTAACCACTGGCCTAAACCAGGTCTTTAAACAGGCATGAAAATGGGTCAGTGTCAGTCCTGCCTCCCTCCTGTCGGTCATGTCTTCTGTTTGTCTTTTATTTTGAAATTTCCTAGTTGTGTCTGTCTTCACTCCCCTGCCCCCTCGTTATTGCTTTCTGCTGTGTCTTGTTGAGTCCCTTGGTTGGTTAGTGTATTTAAGTCTTGTGTTTAATCTCTTGTTTGTATGCGATTTGGTATCTTGGTCTTTTGTGTCTGTAATACTAGTCTGTATGTACTCCTTGTATTTTGTGTGACTTTGGTTTCTCTAGTGATTTTGCTTGTTGATGTCTTTGCTTTTATTTAGCCTTGTTCACCCAGCTATTTCTGTTAGTGTGGTTTGGTTCATAAGTTAGGTGTTTGATTATTCTTGGGGTATGTTTTGTGTGCTTTGTGTATATGTATCAGTTTTGTCATTAAATTCATTGTTCAGTCCGCACTTGCGTTCAGCCCTCTCTCCTAGTTGTTACAGAATAACCGACCTACAATGAACGCAGCGGACAGTGGAGTGAGGCATGTTGCTTGCTTGCCTCCTCCCAAAGATGATGAGGACTTTCAGGTACAGCTGGACTATTTGCAGTCATGTTTCATTTTGGACACTGCAGGTAAACCTGTTGCAATGCCCTCTTTAACTGACTCCCCAGACATGTACGATGGAGAGGAGCGTAATGCTGATGCCTTTGTTCTACAATGTAGCCTGTATTTTCAGTTCCTGACATGCCCTATGCCACCGGAAAGGCTCTGGTGCTCTTTATGAGGGCAAGACTACAGGGAAAGGCGCTTCAGTGGGCAAACCTCATCCTTGCGCACCGGACGGAGGAAGCCTGGACTGTGGAGGGGTTTTTCAAACTCTTACAGGCTAGGTTCTCCGGTGTTGCCCCCCAGCCCTACAGCATGTCTGAGACTGTAGGTGCTACTACACCTCTTCCTGGAGTGGTCTTCTCCACCAGTATGGTGGATTTTCCTAAGACTTTTTTTGGGGGGGTGCTATGAGCCTATGCGTCGGGCCCTCATGTCTCATCAGACCGACCCCATTGGCAATGTGGGGAGGAAGAGGGGACTGAGGGGCGGCGCAAGGGCATGTCCATGTTCCTCCCCAGATGCTCCAGCGGCCTCGGCGCCTCCTAACCCGCAGACAGACATACATTTGCTATCAAATCAAAGCCCATCCTATCCTCTAAAATATTAATATAAACTGATTCCACTGTAGGCAAGGTAGTTAATCACTGTATGTATAGTGACATAGAACATTTGTGGAATTACGGTAAATTGCAAATAAACAAAATACAACATGACTGTTGTCCACAAACTTTAAATAAATTATGCATGCAATGTATGGATTATATTCAGATATAACCAAAAAACTTCTCTCTGCCTCAGAGGATGAAACATGGACTACTAAAAGCAACCAGAGCTTCCACTTGCCCAAATAATCCATGTACCTCTGAAGGCAAAGCATGAATGATCTCTGCAGCTTCTGCACTGTTACTGTATCTTTGTACCAGTACTCTCTAATAAGGTGATACATAATATTTAAAATAATATAACAGGTTTGATTATTATTATTTACTTAAACTATTTCCGCTCTTTAAAAAAAAAACTCAGGAGTGTTGTGTCCTGTGGTTTTATTTGTTCTTTGGTGGCATGCTGAAATGAAATGACAAAAAATGTATGTTAAGGTTTCCTGACTAGACAAGACTAACGTTAATGTTGGACAGTCCGTGTCCCCAAACAGCACACTCTGGAACATTACATACTGCACTACTGAAAACACTTCAAACCATGGTGTCCTTTTATTTATTCGTTTATTTGTTTTATTCATTATATTTTATTTTTTACACATTCAGTGTAGTAGCAGTTTTGGACGTGGCCAGAGAGTAATGTAACTTTATGTTTCAGAGAGCTTTCTGACAAGTTTTAATATAAACGTTAGCTAACCCAAACCCTCCTAGTCTGGTACCATAACAGCACATTACAATAAAGCTATTTTATGGTCATATGGTTGGCTATTCATTGCTCTTATCACTGACCTCGCATTTAACTGTGCGTTCACACCGAAAGCGATAAAATCGCTCTCCGTCGCCGAGTCGCCAGCATCGCATCGCGTGGGGGCGGTGTCCAACAAACATCACGCCGGCATGCAGCACGTGACAGATATGCAAATCACATTTTTAAAGCAGGACGCAGTATTTATGTTAATCTATTGATTACAGGACACACGATTATAAAGGAGTGCGTGTATAAAACATAGTGTGTGTATAAAATACATATAGTATATAACCTAAAATGTTTATGTTTTTTTTTTTTACTTTTTACCCAGACCCAAAAATCAAACAGGAATTTAAAAAATCATAACCAATAATCGGGTATACGCTAATGTATTGCAGATGTTTTTTAACAAATGAACAGTAATTGAACGAGGGTGTGATGGAAATTGAGAAACCAAGTCCAAACCAAAGACTGGCACTTGTGGATTAATTGTTCAGGTACTGCTGCTGTGTTGCAGTTGGCCCTGAAAGAGAAGGTTCTTGCAGACATCTTTGGGGTCAGCACAACAACTGTAAGCAGAGTTCTCATCACATGGGCCAACTATTTATACCTGGTCTTGGGGTCAGTGCCAACCTGGATGTAAAGGGAACAGGTCCCAAGCAACCATGCCAGAGAAGTTTAAACAGTACTGTTCAAACGTTAAGAGTGATCCTGGACTGTACAGAAATCAGATGCAAAACTCCATCATCGCTTACACTCCAGTCTGAAACATTTTCAGTGTACAAGAATCACACAACTTTTAGAGCACTGATAGGTGTTGCCCTATGTGGTGTAATCACCTTTGTTTCAAAGCTCTTCACAGGGGCAGTGTCTGACAAAGAAATAACAAGACAGTCTGGAATTCTCAGCCTACTGGAACCAGGAGACAAGGGCAGACAAGGGCTTTATCATTGACCAGATGCTGTCTGATGTTGGTGCAACACTCATCATCCCCCCCTTCAAGAAATCCACCTGCTTCAGCAAGGAGGACACGGAGAAAACACAAGCCATAGCTCGTCTCTGAATCCTGGTGGAGAGAGCTATCAGAAGAGTCAAAGAATACCACATCTGGGACACAACCATTCCTCTTACCCTTTCAGGCTCAGTGAATCTGCTGTGGACTACCGGTTGTTGTAATGACCAACTACCAAGGTCCCTTAGATTTAAACAGTGATGTACCTGTCTAAATTATTCTTCTAACACTGGAAGAAACAAAGATACAAAATTATTTATAGTTCTATTCATGTTTAATGATGGAATGAAGGTTTTTTGTTTATATTATGTTTTTTTTTTTGTTACAGACCTGTAACAACTTCTTTAAGAGGCTTCTCTGTCCTCCACTCATTACCTGTATTAATGGCACAGGATGATGTTTCCTCTTGTGAGTCTTGGTTCCTCCCAAGGTTTCTTCCTATAGTTTTTGAAGGAGATTTTCCTTGACCACTGTTGCCTTTGGCTTGCTCACCAGGTTTTTTTTTTTGTTGTTGATGATTCTGGACTTTTATAAGGGTGCTTTGTGTAAAAACCACTATATAAATACATTTCATTTGATGATTAATGTTTATTAAATGTTCCTTTTCTACACAATGTTTGCATATTTCATTAATTAAGGTAACAGGCTGGTAATATAAATACAGATTTAATACATCAGGGTATATACAAAGATTCTTAAGTTGAATTTAATACCTTTTTAATACCTACAAAATATTTTTTAATACCAGCATGACTTAAAGCGGCGACTGAAGTGGCCTCTCGGTTGTTGCTAACCACTGGCCTAAACCAGTCTTTAAACAGGCATGAAAATGGGTCAGTGTCAGTCCTGCCTCCCTCCTGTCGGTCATGTCTTCTGTTTGTCTTTTATTTTGAAATTTCCTAGTTGTGTCTGTCTTCACTCCCCTGCCCCCTCGTTATTGCTTTCTGCTGTGTCTTGTTGAGTCCCTTGGTTGGTTAGTGTATTTAAGTCTTGTGTTTAATCTCTTGTTTGTATGCGATTTGGTATCTTGGTCTTTTGTGTCTGTAA